>NW_027518405.1:234746-403301 GCF_023851605.1 Tamandua tetradactyla | reverse complement strand
TACTTTTATAATGCTTTCAGGAGTATGAATTAAGATATATCTGATTCTTCAGTTGAAGAATCACAACTTAATAATAAAAACATCTTCATGGAGTGATGTCATCAACAGGGTGATGTAATCTCCCCAGAGAGATTCAGTGACTGAAAGACAAACCTCACTTGTTTGGAAACCTGGAGGAATTTTAGACTGGAGAAGGATCCTACAAATATTGAATCTAAGGAAGAAAAAAATATAAGACAGGAAAATTCAGTCTAGGGCCTCCCCCCCAACTTAGTCTCACACCTTGGAAAATGTGCAGAGGCAGAAACCAGGATCCCTCCCACCTCCCACTGGGGACAGGCATATAAAATCTCTCACAGCAATGAGATCCCACCTAGATCCAGACAGAGACAGACAAGCCCACAGAAACCCACAGCAGCAATTCAGCCATAGGGGAGGGCAGAAAACAAAAGGGCAGCAAGGAGGGTTTCCAAAAGGGAGGATCAGGGAGGAACCACATCTTCTCCAAAGCATCAAATAGCACGGCAGAAATTACCCAACTCTGAGGACCCAGGGACAGGGGAGGACATTTCAAGATTCAAGTCTGTGAGTATTGAAGAGCCTGAGAAAATGTGGATGGAGACTGTGTTTCCAGCTCTGGGTCCCTGTGTCCATCACCTACCCTGAATGAAAACAATAGCTGAAAGTCTGATCCTTGCCTGGGAGGCTACTGCAGACTGGAGCAGCTGTGGACCTCCTTCACCAGTAGTAAAGTAGTGGAAACAGCCCCACATTGAACCAGATCATGGACAGTGAAGTGAGTGCATGGGAACCTGCAGTTTTGCCTGACCCAGTTAGATGCTGCCAGGGCTCCAGGAGGAAAACAGCATCTGAGGATGATCAAGCCATCAAACACTGTTATCTGCTGAGAAGGTCAGAAAGTGCAGTGAAATGGCAGAGTTCTTCAGTCCCTGTCCCAGGCACATTGGAGCTGGTCTATTCCCCATGCATGGGTACCCTGCCCTGGTTTGGCTTAGAAGTATGGTCAACCAATTTTCAATGAGAGAGAGGGGGTGGGTGGGGAGGAACTGGAGTAAGAGCAGCAAATGAATTCCAAAGTGAGTAAAAGGAAAACCAGGGAACAATTAAATCCTAGACAGGTCTGAGAAAACAACTTTCAGAATTACCTATCAATATAATCAGATGGCCAGTGTCAGCAAAAAATCATAAGGTACATAAAACACAAGAATAAATGGCCAGGTCAAAGCAACAAATAAAAAAGTCAGAGGAGACAGAATCTGGAACTAATCAAAGTTCTTAAAATAAAAACCTCCTGAGTTAATTCAAAGAAATGAAGTAACGTGTATAAAGAGATAATGGATATTAAGAAGAGACTAGAAGAGCATAAAGAAGAATTTGAAAGAATATATATAAAAATAACAGATATTATGGAAATAAAAGACACTGTAGATGAAATTGAAAATATACTGGAGATGCAAAACAACAGACTTGAAGAGGCAGAAGAAGGAAACAGTGAGTTAGAACAGATCAACCAAATTTGAAGAGAAAGGAACAAAGGAACAAAAAATTGAAAAATTTGAGTAGGGCTTCAGGGAAATGATTGACAACACAAAATGCACAAATATATGCATCATTGGTAGTCCAGAAGAAGAAAAGTGATAAAGGCCAGGAAGGATATTTCAAGAAATAATGGCAGAATCTTTCCCAACCCTCATAAAAGATGTAAATCTCCAAATCCAAGAATCCCAACATACCACAAACAGAATAAATCCAAATAGACCTACTCCAAGACACATCAGCCTGTCAAATATCAAACAGAAGGAGAAAATTCTGAAAGCAAAAGAGAAACAATTCACCACATACAAGGGAAACCACATAAGACTAAATGCTGATTTTTCTTCAGATGCCATGGAGGGTAGAAGGCAGTGGTATGATATATTTAAGATTTTGAAAGAGAAAAATTGTGATCCAAGAATTCTCTATCCAACAAATCCATCCTTGAAAAATGAGGGAGAGTTTAAAATATTTACAGAAAAACAGAAGCTGAGAGTTCATTAAAAAGAGACCAGCTGATGAAAAGGAAAGACAGGAGAAAGAGATCTGGATGAGGGTACAGAATTGATGAATATTAGTAAGGGTAATTTAAAGGTGGGTGGGGAAAGAGAGAGAGAGAGAGAGGGAGGGAGAGGGAGGAGGGAGGGAGGAGAGGGTGGGGAGAGAGGGGAGGAAGAGGGAAAGAGGGAGCGAGGGAGAGAAACTGGAGAAAGAGCAGCAAATGAACCCCAAAGTGAAAAGAAGGAAAGAAATAACAAAGATTAGAGCAGAAGTGAATGAAATGGAGAATGAAAGAGCAATAGTGAGAATCAATAAAACCAAAAGTTAGTTCTTTGAGAAGATCAATAAAATCGACAAACCCTTTGCTAAACTGACAAAGACAAAAAGAAGCTGCAAATAAAAACCAAAAATGAGGGAGGCCATTACCACAGACCCCAAAGAAATAAAAATGATCATAAGTGGTTACTATGAGGTACTGTATGCTGAAAAGCTAGACAACTTAGTTGAATGGACAATTTCCTATGAACACCTGAAGAACCTACATTGACTCAAAAAGGCATAGAACACCTCAACAAATGAATCACAAGTAAAGAGATTGAATCAGTCATTAAAAACCTACAACAAAGAAAAGCCAGAACTGGGCCACTTCACAGGTGAAGCATTCCAAGAAGAATTAATACTATTCCTGCCCAAACTCTTCCAAAAAACTCAAGAAGATGTAATACTACTTAACTCATTCAATGAAGTCAACATTACCTTAATACTAAAGCCAGATAAAGATACTACAAGAAAACTTCAGACCAATCTCACTAATGAATATAGATGCAAAAATCCTCAACAATATACTTACAAATAGAATCCAACAGCATATGAAAAGAATTATACACCATGGCCAAGTGAGTTTTATTCCAGGTATGCAAGGATTGTTCAACACAAAGAAATTAATTAATATACCACATTAAGTTAAAAGGGGAAAATTACATAATCATCTTGATTGGTGCAGAAAAAGCATTTGACAAAATTCAGCATCCTTTCATGATAAAACACTTCAAAATGTAGGAATCAAAGGAAACTTCCTCAACATGATAAAGGGCATACATGAAAACCCACAGCTAACATCATACTCAATGATTAGAGACTGAAAGCTTTCCCCCAAGATCAGGAATAAGACAAGGATGTCCACTGTCACTACTGCTATTAAATATTGTGCTGGAAGTTCTAGCTAGATCAATTTGAAAGAAAAAGAAATAAAAGTCATCCAAATTGGAACAATGGTATGATCCTATATTAGAAAATCCAGAAAAAAAAACACGACAGCAAAGCTACTTGAGCTAATTAGTGAGTTCAGCAAACTGGCAGAATATAAGATTAACATGCAAAAAATAAATGATATTTCTATATAATAATAATGAACTATCTGAAGAGGTAATCAAGAAAAAATACATTTATAGTAGCACCAAAAAGAATCAAATAACTAGGAATAAACTTAACCAAGTATGTAAAAGATTTGTACACAGAAAACTACAAAACAATGCTAAAAGAAATCAGAGAATATTTGAACAAATGGAAAGACATTTCATGGTCATGAATTTGAAGGTTATATCATTAAGATGTCAATTCTACCTAAATTGATCTACAAATTAAATGCAATACCAAATCCCAAAAGATTACTTTGCAGAAACAGAGAAGCTAAATATCAAATTTATTTGAAACAGTAAGAGGTCAGGAATATCCAAAAACATCTTGAAGAATAAGTGTGACTTTAAAGTCACACTTCCTGGCATTAAAGCATATTATGAAGCCACAGTGGTAACATGGTACTGGCTTAAAGTTAGACATTTTGGTCAATGGAATCAAATTGAGAGCTCAGAAATATATCCTCAGATCTAAGGTCAATTGATTTTTGACATGGTCCCCAAGCCCATTCAACTTGGCAGAAAGTTCTCTTTAAACGTAGTTTTGGAGGAATGGATATCCACAATCTAAAGAATGAAAGATGACCCCTATCTCACACCTTAATCAAAAATTAACTCAAAATGGATCAAAGACCTAAAAATAAGAATCAGTACCATAAAACTCCTAGAAAAAATGGAGGGAAACCTCTTCAAGATCCAGTGATAGGCAATAGATTCCTAGACTTTACTCCCAAAGCACAAGCAAGGAAAGAAAAAATAGATTAATGGAAACTCCTCAAACTGAATACTTCACTGCTTCAAAGGACTTACTTTGTCAAAAGAGTGAAAAGGCAGACTACACAATGGGAGAAATTATTTCAAATCCACATATCTGATAAGGAGTTTTATACAACATAAAGAAATCCTACAACTTAACAGTAAAAAGACAAACAACCAAATTAAAAAATGGGCAGAGGACATGAACAAATTTCTCTAGAGGAAATACAGATGGATAAGACTCATGAAAAGATGCTCAACTTCACTATTAGGGAAATGCAAATCAAAACCACTATAAGGTATGATGTCACACCTACTAGTATGGCTTCTGTTAAACAAATAGGCATCTACAAGTGTTGGAGAGGATGTGGAGAAATTGGAATGCTTATTCACTGCTGGTGGGAATGCAAAATGATATAGCTACTGTGGAGGACAATTCGGCATTTCCTCAGGGAGTTATGTATGGAGTTCTCTTACAACCTGGCAATCCCACTACTCCAGATATACCTGGAAGATCTGAAAGTAGGAACAGGAACAGACATTTGTACACTGATGTTCATAGTGTCATTGTTCACAATTGCTGAAACAATCCAAGTGTCCATCAACAGATAAATGAATGAACAAAACGTGGTATGTACATATGGTGGAATATTATGTAATAGTAAGAAGGAATGAAGTCCTGGAGCATGCAACAACATTGATGAACCTTGAGGACATCATGTTAAGTGAAATATGTCAGACACAAAAGGACAGATATGATGATCTGGCTGATATGAACTAATTATAACGTGTAAACTCATAGACACAAAAATAGACTATTGGTGAGTAGGGTATAGAATGAGGTTAATGAATGTAGAGCACTGGTTTAATATGTGCAGTATGTTTAGGGTGAACTTAAATATTTGGAAATGGACAGAGGTGATGGTAGCACATTATTGTGAGAATACTTACTCATGCTGAATGGTGTGAATGTGGTGGAAAGGTGAAATCTTGTGAACAATGTCCAGATTAACTACAAATATCAAAAAAGAACTAAAGCAGATGTATACAACACTGTCATAAGGAATTAGTAACAGAGGGCATATGGGGAAAAATATACCTATTGCAAACTATAGTTAACAGTACTACTGTTTAATACTCTTTCAACCATAACAAGTTTACACCCAAGTATGGGTCTAATATTGGGGATAAGAAGTATGGTATTAGGGTTTTCTTTTCTCTTTTTATTTATTTCCTGGAGTAATGAGAATGTACTAAAATGATCATGGGTCTGCATGCATAATCACACGATGATCTGTGAACCAGTGATTATATACTTTGGATGGGTTCTATACTATGTGAATATATCTCAGTAAGATTGCATTAAAAAATCTTTAAAGGTCTTATTTATAAATAAATGCACACCTACAGGAAGCTGATTAAGATCAAGGACATATATTTTGTTGGGGCAATAACTCAACCTACCACCCAGGTATGGAAAGAGGGATGAGAGACCTCTGGTTAGGATGCATATTTCAGTTAATTTCCCTGTTCTTAAAATGGTACATCACCTGTTTGGCTACAATCCATAAAGTCTTAAATCTAAATTTTCCAGAAACTTTGCTTAAGATTTGTACATGTTGGTGGAGCAGAGATGAGGGTCTAAATTTTCTTTATAAAGGCTTTAAACAAATCCTTTTTTTCCAGCCCCATCTTCTACTTCTGCCTACAGCTTCTGCTTACAGAAATGCCTGCCTCACTCCTGAGTCTCTTGAGGTTCTTTGGCTAAAATTGGTTTCTTCATCTTTGACCCTCCCATGCAGTTCTTCAGGTTTCAGTAATCTCCCTCTATGAGGACAGTTTCCGCTGTCAATTTTATTTTCACCTTCTACATCCTTATTCACAGATTTTGTCTAAGATAGCTAACACTTTCATT
Organism: Tamandua tetradactyla; assembly: GCF_023851605.1. Taxonomy (NCBI): domain Eukaryota; kingdom Metazoa; phylum Chordata; class Mammalia; order Pilosa; family Myrmecophagidae; genus Tamandua; species Tamandua tetradactyla. Next base: position 397,160 of record NW_027518405.1, on the reverse strand, counting down.
TGTTTTGCCCTTATTGATTGACCATTTTTTAAATATATTTTTTCATTTGAGTGGTATTTCTTGATATACTTCATTGCTTCAAAGGACTTACTTTGTCAAAAGGGTCAAAAGGCAGACTATACAATGGGAGAAATTGTTTGAAAACCACATATCTGATAAGGAGTTGTTATCCAACATATATAAAGAAATCCTTGAAGGCACAGATATAGATATGTGTCTTCAATGCATAATGTTTAACAGAACTATTATTAATTTCTGTAGGTGTTTTAAATGGTATCAAGCATATAAAGATAAAGGGCATTAATGTAGGTTAAGACAGCACAGAGAACTAGTTACACTGATTTGACCTCAGGAGCTGATCTAACTAATAAGGCTTTAACATTTGGCTTCATGAATCATTTGGCCAACAAAATATCATACAATTTTATATTTAATCCATACTTCTGTGTTATTCTTTATGATAGTTCACCTAGTGGATGTCTTTACCTGGATGAATAAGTCAAATATGCCAAATATGTGAAAGAAGCTCATGTGCTTATCTGTTAAAATGTAATTTTCAGCTAATGTGTTTATGTATCTTTTATACTCCTCACTTCCAAACTGACATTGGCTATTGTTGGGGATTGAATCATGTCCTCTCACAAAAGGAATGCTCAAGTCCCAACCCCTGATCCTGTGTGTGTGAACCCATTTGTAAATAGGATCTTTGAAGATGTTACTAATTTAAGGTATAGCCAAACTGAGTGAGGGTGGCACTTAATCCAATATAACTGAAGTCTTTATAAGCAAAGGAAATTAGACAGAGAGATAAGCATGTGGAGCAGCCAGAAACTGGAAGTCAATGGAACCAGGAAGAGAAAGGAGAAGACACCACCATGTGCATTGCTATGTCATCAAAAGTCAGTGAATTCCAAAGATTGCCAAGACCCCAATGCTGGAAGGAAGCAAAACTTCTAACCCCTGAAACCATGAGTCAAAAATTCCTATTGTTAAGCCAACCCATTGTATGGTATTTGTTTTAGCAGCCAGGAAAAAAAAGTCATTATGTTAGTTTGGAAGCTGCTGGTATGCAATGTACCAGAACTGGAACAGCTTTTTAAAAGGGGAATTGAATAAGTTGCAAGTTTGGAGTTCTTAACCTATAAAATTGTTCAAACTAAGACATCCAGAAATACCTTAATTCAAGGAAGGCTGATAGGTCAGGAACACCTCTGTCAGCTGGGAAGTCATGTGGCTGGCATCTGCTGGTCCCTTCCTTGCCCTGAACTCTGTTGCTTTCAGTCTTTGTTCTGAGGGGGTTCCTGCTTTGCTTCTCTGGGGCTGGCTTTCATTTCTTGGCTTCCCTTGGCTCTCTCAAGGTTCTGGCTTGCATGACATTTCATGGTGATCTTTTGGCTCCAAGCATCTCCAGACATCAGTGTCTCTATTCTCTGAAGCAATTGTTCTCCAAACATCTACATCTGCTTTCTCTGTGGCTCTGATGCTTCTGTCATTTCTAAGCTCTCTCCAAAATGTTTCCTCTTTGAAGGGACTCCAGTAAACTAATCAAGACTCACCCTTAATGGGAGAGTTACATCTCCTCTAATCAAAAGGTCACACCCACAATTTGGCATATTTCATATACATGGAGATAATTCAATAAAAGTTTCTGCCCTACGATATTGAATTTGGCTTAAAAGAAATGGCTGCTCCCACAAGATTTGATCAGGATTAAAAAGTCTTTTTTCGGGTACATAATAGATTCAAACTGGCACAGTGTCTTTGAATTAAGAATATTTATGCTATCATTATCTCCAATGTTAAGTTGAAATTCAGTGAGAACCAATGGGAACTTTCAATTGGCTCCTTTAAATGAGGAAGCTCTAGTCAAATAGGTTATGCCACATAACACAGCATGGCATTGTTAGGAAGATGCAGGACAGGTTAGGGAGAAACAAATATGCAGTGGTCACAGGATATTTCTTATTTTCTAACATGTAACTGATGTAAAGGATCCTCTGTTCAAGTTATTTTTAGGATTAAGTTGCCAGCTTTTTAAAAGTTACTTTGCAACTTTGCCTTCAGTCATGAATTTAGTGAAATGGACTCATTATTTAATAGTCTTGAATTTGCAGTACACTTTGCCCTTTGCTTCAACTTTACTAATATGTGCCATTATACCCAGGTCACTTCTTAGATGACATGGATTTGAAATGCCATTATGGGAATAAATCATTGCATTTGATTTTTTATTATTTCTATAATATTTCATTGGATAGTTATGGTGAAATATAATAAGGATTTATCCATGGACAAAGAAAAATTATTTCATTTTAGCTATTTTATCATGTCTTAAGGAAATGCTCATATTATTAAGAGGTACACTATGTTATATATCTCAAGAGTAGGAGATGGGGGTTGTGCAACAACAAGATAATGGCCACAGCAATATTTGGTTTTAAGTTTTCAGATATTAAGGAATTTTTTTGGCATGGCAAGCACCAGGAATGAATCCGGGTCTGTGGCATGGCGGACAAGAATTCTGTCTGAGCCATCATGGCCTGCCCTTAAAGAAAGATTTTAAAAAATGTTCAGGCATTTTATAATTTTTTTTGAATCTAGGAATCAAATCTTCAAACATAGAGAAACATGCTCAAACTAATGGTTTCTGTATTGACCCAGATTAAAGGCAAAGGACATTACATTAAGTTGAGCTTCAGTGAACTCAAGTCTTTGAAGGGCTTATAATGTGGTAAATGTGCCTTACTGTTTGATGATTTAATACAGGAATGGATCTTGGGGAGTCAGACAAATCAATAAGACAGTTCATCCACTAGTCTCATTCCAGTATCATGAGTATAAGTAAACTTAAGAGCCTACAGAATTTCTGTAAGAAATTAATTTCTTCATTGGACATTCAGTAATATGGATGGATTGTTTATCTCTGAAGGTATTATGATTGTTTATTAGAGTCCCTGTAACTGCAATTTTTCATGATGTCTATTTTTTTGTGTCACAGTCTTGAACTGATTTCTTTATTTTCTTTGGCATGGGTACAGACGTCCATTCTTCATTTGATTGTATATATGGACAGTTTTGTTCTTGTCGATATCCCGAATATGGTGACTATTCAGAAACTAGATGAATATATTGGCAACATTCTTGCATTCTCTTTAAATGCTGCTTTGAATTGAAAAGCATATTTTAAAGATTTATGTTTCAATGATTTAGAACATCATTATAATTTTCTTACAGATTTAATGATACAAAATTTAGGCAGTATTATCTGGGTTTTTTATTGGGTATTCTCAATGATTCTTCTACATCATCCTGTAGCCAGTATTTGGAAATTGTTTTGTGTGGCCATCTCCTTGTCAGATAGAAAGTATCTGGGCTGATTCAAGGGAACCTAGGTTTCCTTTTATTGGCCCTCCCTACCTTTGGTTACAGAAAGCATGGTTAATAGACTCCATTTGGAAGAAATCTAGGGACTTTTGGTTAAATGACTGGAACTCTGGTGGAACAGGAAGAGAGAAGAGAAAGTTCAGAAGCACTACTGATTTTTAAGCATACCTTATATCAAACACATTCCATACCCACTTATCAGACATAAACCACATACCAATTCATGTGACTCCAACTGCATTAATGCCTCTTACTCTTTGATTGTCTACCTAAACATACACATATATACAATGCAGCTTATGTGAAATCATTTCAGTTTTGCAAATTTCATGTAAATCCTCACAGTACAAAATTTAACACAAATGTAAAAAACAAAATGTTGTATTCTTTGCTATTATTTATGACTTGATATTTGAGTTAACTACATATGCCTAGTATAGATCACCTGTATTTTTGTGAATACTCTCTTGTCCCCAGAAAAGGGGTCTTGTAAAATGTGGTCAACAGGATTGGATGCTATAAATCTAATGTTCTTTGGGCTTTGGCATAGAACATGGAGTATTATCTCTAAAATAGTTTTTTTTTTTTTTTTTTTTTTTTTAAAGAAAGACAGAGAAGGAAGGAAGGATAGAAGGAAGGAAGGGAGGAAGAAAGGGAAACATCTTTAAACATTTTCTTCTTTTTATTATATTTTGTTTGTTTGTTTGTTTTTTACATGGGCTGGGGCCGGGAATCGAACCGGGGTCCTCCGGCATGGCAGGCAAGCACTCTTGCCCGCTGAGCCACCGCGGCCCGCCCTATCTCTAAAATAGTTTTATCTCACTTTACACTCTTAAAAACACATTAAGTTTTTGAGGCCAAAGAATGCTCATCAAGAGATTTTGAGTGGTTTTATTTCTGTGTGTGCCATTCCCACAGTAAAGGAACATTGCTTGGTGGGTTGTGATAATATGTCTTAGAATTCATGTACTTCAGGCTCTTTATACATGCTTATAAGATATAACACTTGGTACTAAAATAGTTTTGAATGTGTCACCTCATACTCTGAGCTCTTTGAGATCATTCGACTCTGTCATTAGGACAGTTTTTGCATCAAGTAGAAGCTCCTTAACTCATTACTAGATGCTTGAGAAAATACCTACAAAATATCTAGACCAATCATTTAATTTGATTTAATGCCCCATTGTGATAGTTCATGGTCAAATAAATTGATATTTATCAAATTTACAACAAAAATTGTTAGGGGGCATTTTATTTCAATGATTATTTACAAAGCCTTCTATTCATCTGACTTAAGGTTAAAACCTGTATTTCAACCAAGATGCTAGTTATGAAACTTTACTTTCCTTTGGCTAGTTCATTTTCTTTCCTTTTCAGTACCTAATTTTTAAGGATTACCCTAATCTCAAAAAAGATTTCCAACCTCATTGAAGATTCTGGATGACAAACCCTTATTGAAAAATGCCAGTAGCTAGCAGTCAGTTTTGGTTATTTCTGATGTACTTGCAGAGCATAGAAACCTCAGGCTTCCTTTTAAAATATTTAAGTGCATTTTCACAGAAAGTCTTAAAGCTAGGCCAAGATGATTAAAAAGGCAAGGTCATTTTGCAAGTGTAAAATTCTTTATTGAATTCCAGTTAACCTGAGAATTCTGGTCAGATGCCAGATAAAATAATTGTTTTATGCTCTCCTAAATTTCCTTTCTGGGTTGAAATGCAGTTGTTTAATTTTCTCATTTCTTGTAGGGGAGTGTAATTGGTGAATATTGGTAATGCTTCATCACAAACATGGTTGCAGTTTGCTTATGTTGGAAGCAATATGGATACAAAAGTTGCAGAATTTTGTGGCTGTTCATATGTAATTTCTGGCATTTTATGGAACCATTGCACAGTGGTTTCTATTTCATGGAAGTAGAGTCCCATAGGAAATACCTTGATGGTTTGCTGTCTTAAAAAACAGAATTGCAGTAGCTTAAGATAAAATGAGGTAGTGTAGGTCACTTTAATATAAAGGTAGTTTATTATAAACTATAATAAACAAACACAATCAACTAGCTTTTAGGTATTAGCTGTGTCAGTGTCAGAGTGGATGAAGTTTCCAGTCAGTTTGTTAGGATGACTAAGTAGCAGAGGCAGTGAGGTCTGATGTACTTTGCTATGACTTAGCATTGGTCTCTGTTCCCAGTTTTCCCTCTTATGAGTTGTACCCACTTGAGAAAGTTACTTTTCTAGGTATGAGATGAAATAGTTTCATAATAAAGGGTAGTGACTCTCATTAGCTAATGAACAACTGAGATAGCATTCTCTAGAAATTATTAATATTCATAACTTTCCATCAGTATTGGTATTGAACATTTTTGTCCATGTCAGGCTGAATGTTGTGTTGAGGTGCAGTCTTTGTTCTGTGTTTTTCTCTCTTCAAGTAGCCAAACCTTCTTTCATGGTTTAAAAACCAGAAACTTCTAGTGTTAAAGATAATCATTTGTCTATTATACCCTATTTTGGTTAGTTGTTACAATAGGAGAAACAAGTTTTTAAATTTCCACATCAGTTGGGGCATTCATTCTTTCTGAATTTTTGTTCATATATTTAGGAAGATAGTGGTGGCAACAGACAGGGGAATTGTGATTTAGTGGTCCTAAAAGAATTGCCTATTTATCCTTGCCTCTTGGGACATTTTCAGATTTAGCTTAGAGACTCAGGCTTGACATACTGGGCCTGGTTAGTTTCACATAATGGAGACAAAGGCATGGTAGAGTATGAAGAGGAGCAAGATCCTGGGGGTTCTTATAAAATTTTTCTGTTATTTTAAGGACTGAGGAGACCATATTTAAAGGAATCAGGCCCTTCAAATGTATGTTTGATCAATTCCTGGGATTTTATTGAATCTAACTGCTTGATGTTGGGACCAGAAATCCTAGCTTTGCTACTTATCAGCAGTATTGCCTTGGATGAATTGCCAAACTTCTTTGAAACTTAGTGTATTCATCTGTAAAATACAAATAATGGATCACACATTCTTATAAATTTCATGTAGAACCCTGTTATCTAGATAACGCATGGAAAATGCTTGGTTCAGTTCGTGTTACATAATATGTGTTCAGAAAACAACTGATGGTCCCTGTTTGTTTGCTAAAGCTGCCAAATGCAATATACTAGAAATGGATTGGTTTTTATAAAGGGTTTTTTTTAAGTTGCTAGTTTACAGTTCTAAGGCTTTAAAAATGTCCAAACTAAGGCAGCCTGAGAAAGATACCTTGATTCTGAAGAAAGGCTGCTGTCTGTCACATGGGAAGACATGTGGCTGGCATCTGCTGGTCCTTGTTCCCAGTTCAGTTGCCTTTGGCTGATTCCAGTGGCTTTCTCATTAAGTGTCTGTGGGTCCTGACTTACCTGCTCCAGGGCAAAACTCTGTGTTTCACCTCTTAGCTTAGCATCTCATGGAAAAACAAATGGTGACATCTGCTGGACTCTGGTTCCTGTCTAGCTTCTCTTAGCTCTCTTATTCTCCGGTGTCTCTTGGTGTGCCATTCCAAATGTCTGCATCTGAGCTTTCTCCTAAATGTTTCCCATTGCCAGCTCCTTCAAGGACTCCAGTAAGCCAATCAAGACTCACCTGGAATGGGGAGTAGTTACAGCTCCATCTAATCAAAAGGTCAGACTCATAATTGCATGTGTCACATTTCCATGGAAACAATCTAATCAAAAGGTTTCACTCTACAATATTGAATTAGATTTAGAAGACAAGGCTTTTCTGGGGTACATAAGAGTTTCAAACCAACACAGTCTCTGAACCAAGTTTGCAAGGTTTCAGAAGGGGAAAAGAAAACCATCTGTTTTTGAGTGATATATACATACACATACAGTCTGTAAGATAAAAAGGTTAGATAATTAATATTTGTGTTTATCTCATTTAATTTGCATAGCAATTGTGAAGTAGAACTCATCTTCATTTAATAGTTAAGGGAAGTGAATCCCAGGATAGTTAAGAAACTTTTTAAGTCACACAACTAATGGGAGATAATGTTGAGCAGTTGCTCAATTTGTCTGTTATCAGACACTGAATTCTATTTTCATGAAATACATTGGGTTCCTGCTCTGTGTTCTTCACTGCCACAGAAACATCTTTATTGTTTCCTAATGATTGGCTTATTTGTTCTTATGCTGAGCCTTTGCTTTGACCTAAGTCCCTGCCTGATTTAGGACTGGTAAACTTTCACTGTCAGGAAATCTATGATATTGATTTTCAAGTTAGCAGTATAATAACCAAGGATGTGATTTACACAAGTTATTTTTGCAGTGTTATTGTTTAATTTCAAATGCAAACATTCATTTTACATGCATTTAATAAATGAAAGATGAATGGTGTCAGATTCCTTGAGCTCCCCTAGAAAAGATATCAAATAAGATAGAGGTATATTAACATATTTCTCATTGAATCACATATGGCTTTACTCTATACAAAGGTGAGGTCTGCATATCTGAAGAAGAATCATACATTGCTGAATGATGAAGTCATTCACAGTTGCCAGGGAATATTAATAACATGGCTCCCAAGAGTGGAAGTTCTGTTATCTCTGTGTCCACCTGCCAAAAGGTGAGCACACAGAGAACCAGAAATCATGCAATCGCTCCCATATGACAGCTCCAAAATGATTTGAAAGTAGAAAAGAGAATTATTGATTTTGAGATATTTTGATTTGTCATTTTCAGACTTGGCCAAGTCTAATCTGTCATGAAAAATGGAGAATTCAGGCAGAATGTAGTTTAATGAAATTAATTTGTCATTTTCCCACTCATTCATGACTAAATTAATATTTCTATTTGAAGATGGTTGAAAGGTAATGCAAATAAAATATTTCATAAACTTAATTAGACAAACCTCTCTGAAGAGAATGCAAACAAATTTGCTGTTTTAAAACAGTTTAATCTTAGAGACATTCAGAATAATGTTACTTAAGAACTCAGGTAGGTAAAACAAAATTAAATTGCTTTGAGTTTTCAGATTATAGATAGCTTGGAAATAAAATAAGATTGCCAATCATTCCAGTTCATTTGAATACTTCATGGATAGTGTATAAGAGGCACATTCCTTAAACTTGTATTTGATCCTCCTTAAGCAGCATCTGTGTAGGCTCAGGATCACACAAGGGGTATCTTGACCCTTTAGATATTGTCATTTTGAGCACCTGTCATTTACCACTCATGTGCCTTTCCCCAAATCTCAGCTATTGGCTATATGTTAAAAGAAACTAGGAAATATGTAAATCTAGTAACTGAACTGTTTGTCCCACTACCCATAGACATATCTACTTTTATACACTACAGTTACAGCAGGGGAGATGTGAAGGTTGATGCATCTGGTATTGTTTTAGTTTGTTAAAGTTGCAAAAAAGCAATATACCAGAAATGGAACAGCTTTTAAAACAAGAATTTATTAAGTTGCAAGTTCACAATTCTAAGGCTATGAAATTGTCCAAACTAAAGCATCCAGAGAAAGATACCTTGACTCAAGAAAGGGCTATGGGTCCAGAACACATCTGACAGATTGGAAGGCATGTGGTTGGGATCTGCTGGGGTGTTTGGCTTCTTGTTTCAAACAGCTTCCCTGGGGACATTTTCTTACCTCATCTCCAAATATCTCTGCCTGTGTCAGCACTGAAGTCTTATCCAAAATGTTTCCCTTCTAAAGGACTCTAGTAAGCAACCCACCTTGAACAGGTAGAGATATGTCTCCATGGAAACTACCTAATCTAAAAGTCCCATCCAAAATTAGGTGGGTCACATCTCCATGAAAACAATTTAGTCAAAAGATCCTACTGAATAATGTTGAATGAGGATTAAAGACCAAGGATTTTCTGAGGTACACAACAGTTTCAAACTGATTTAGGTATATTGTTCCATCCATTATCTTTTTCCATCTTCTTTGTCATTGTTCTTCCTCCTTCACTGACTCTTTCTTTGCAATTTATAAATATCATTAATTCAACAAATATCTATTAAAAATCTCCTCTGTGACAGACTCTTTTTCTAGGTACTGGAGCTTCAGTATTGAATGGAATTGACAAAAATGTCTACTTTTCTGGAACTGAAATTCTGGTGGGTGAAAAGAGATAAATGAATAAATGTATAGTATAGTAGATAGTGATAGGTGCTAATGAAAGGTTCACTGTTACACGAGGTGGTCTGGAAAAGCTATTGATAAGGTGACATTTGTACAAAGATCTGAAGGTCATGAGACTGTGGAACATGTGGAGCTGGAGAAAGCATTTTAGACTCTGGGTTTGATATTGTGGCAATACTGGTTGTAAAAAAATGAGTTGGAACATATTCCTTCCTCTTTTCCTTGCTGGGACAGAATATGTAGAATTGCTGTTTCCTTCTTAAATATCTGAGAGAATATACCATTGAAACCATCTATGTATGGAGTTTTTTTTTGTTGAAAGGTTTGGAACTACAAATTAAATGTACTGAATAGTTATAGAGCCATTAGGTTATCTAATTTTTCTTCAGTGAGTTTTGTTAGTTTGTGTCTTTCAAGGAATTGGCCCATTTCATCTAAATTGTAGAATTTATAAGGAAACATTGAGGAGAGGTCCAGAACATCAGGAAAATGACTGCCATTTTCAAAGAATAACAAGGAGGTCAAAGTGTGGCTTGAACAACCAGTGTTAGAAAGAACAATGAGAGGTCAGGTGAGCAAGGTGAAGAAGATGGTGCAGATCAACAGGACCTTGGAGACCATCATATTTTACAGACTTTGGCTTTCACTCTGAATGAGATGGAAACCATTGGGAATTCTTACTGGGAAAATGCCATGATCTAATTAGATTTTTATCAATATTGTCTAGTTTCTGTGTTACAATAAAGACCATGGAGGGGCAAGATCAGATGCAGGAAGATAAGCTAAAATGCCATCACAAAATCCAGGGGAGGGTGAGCATGGCTTGGACTGGAGTGGTAATGGCAGTTGGTAAGAAGTGATCAGAATAGAGATGACTATAAGGTAGAGTCAGTAATATTTGGTGATGGATAGGATATGGGGTATGAATTAGAGAAGTTAAGAATCATATGGACTTTGTGGGACTTCCATGGTATACTTAGACTTACTCCCACCCTTCCAACATAAAAAGCTAGATAATCTGCAAGTTTACACCTTTTCTCAAATCCATCAGAAGAGTAAATCATGCTCTAGTTTACACTTTGACTGTATCTCCCCCATGATTGTGTAAGATATAATATGAAATTCTTATGTGAAAAATCTTCAACCAAGCAAGGTGAATTAAAAGACCCAAGAATTGCCTCTTGCTCTTGATTTGGTCATATCAAAATCCAAAATTCGATCTGGAATGCATTGCTACTGAATAATATTCAAATCACACCACTTAAACAAAGCCTTTCTCTTTTTATTTCTATAGAAAAGCTGATGAAAGCTATAACTAAAATAGCAATATTTACATTAAAATCAGGAGAAACATTGTTCTTATATTTTATGGACTGGCTTGTAATTCTTGCTTCTGAAGAGATGCAATAGCAGTATCATTTAACCAACCTTTTTGAGTACATACTCTGTGCAATACATTGGAGGAAAGATGAAATAGAAAGATTTCTTACCTCCAATATGCTTATAGGTAGTTATTAAGGCTATTCCTACTATTACTAGTAGTACCACTATTACTACTACTACTACAACTACTACTATTACTACTCCTAATGCTGAAGTCAACAATCATAACAAATGTTTAATATATACATTTGACTCTAACAAGATTTTTTTTTGAATGGGCAGGCACTGGGAATTGAACACGGGTCTCTGGAATGACAGGCAAGAACTCTGCCTGCTGAGCTACTATGGCCCACCTTATACCAAGAATTTTATATAGATTATTAACATTCAATCATCACACACCCACAAAACACCATATTTTAGATACAGTTATTATCCCTAATTAACCACAAAATAAACAAAAGCGTAGAGACTTTAACCAACATACCCCAAATCATGCAGTTATTAAGTAATAAAGTTGCAATTTTTAATAAGATGGTCTTTCACTAGAGCTTGTTTACCATTCTAACTTCTTGTCTCCCCAAGTCTCATGTGCTAAAAATGGGAAGAGTCAAAAGCCACAAGAACTAAAGCATAATTCAACATAACAACCTCAGAAATATCATGAGCAGCATATGACTAATTGCCAAAAGAATGGAACAACAATGTTTTGGATTGATCTTGGTAGTCTAGAGTACTGTAAAACCACTTTTCTAACTTCTTCCATTATAACGTGTCTCTTTGAAGCATCTCCACTGCAACTCCAATTTAATAGAAAAAAACAGAATTCCAAAAATGTTCTTAATCTATCTTTTTTATACTCACTTCTAAATGTAAAGATTAATTTTGTCTTTTTAAATATATCCACAAACTGATTCTCATGCTTGCATATATAAACCAATTAGCCTGCCTACTTAAACAACAGACTCATATAATGACTTTTGTTGAATTTTTGCAAAATGTGTTGGACTAAAATATTCTTAATATCTATCAAATATGTGTCAATCAGATAGCTGTGACCTATAAAGAACAATTCTTTTATATCTGTTCTTACACTACAGCTTCAATTTTTCTCCCCTTTTAAAGCTCCTGTCGTGACACCTTAGAAATCCAAAATGATTCAAAAGAAGTTGTATTCAATCTGAATGAATAGGACATGGGAGAGTTTGTGATGCAGCCACATGACTGTATAAAAGGAAGACATGTGATGGTGATTTTCTTTGATTGTAATGAAATGCTTTTAAGAAAATCAATTGAACATTTTTCTTTCCAATTTCATGTAGATCATTGCTACTTTAGTTATAGCTTACATCAGGTTTTCTACAGAAAGAGAAAGAGAAGGCTTTGCTTAGAAGTAATTTCAGTGGTTGATTTACAGAAAGAAAAACTGTTGGGATAGTCTCAACCCAGATTATCCAAAGAATCTGCAATTTGAAAATGTAAGCAATCCCCAAATCAAGTCATATTAATTCCATTAATCTTTATGCTCAGTATGAACAATTTTAATTCAAAATGGATGTATTGAGAAAAAAACTACATGCAGTTGGTTTTATATAAAACCTTCATAAAAACTTTAATATATATGGGAGATAAGACAGAAAAAGATTGTATCTCAGCCTCATAAAGATAATTCTGTTTACAATACAAAGTTTGAATATAAATGGCACAAATACTTAGGTAAAAAGTACACAGTTTTATGATTTTATGAAGCTACTTGACTGTTTGAATTTATTCTGGGCTTCCCTGATTTGATTTTCTCTTTCTGAAAGTATTTATAGAAAGGTAAATAGCCCTAGATGTGCTCAGTTTTCTACTTTCTATAAATATTAGTATATTTTTGATATGATGGTGGTTACTTGATTGTCTCCATTATCTGTGGCTATATACAATTTAATTTTTCTGTCACCCAGATTATTTTAAAACATTGAAAAATACCATATCATTTCTGAGTTTAAAATGGAGAAATGTAACTATAAGTTTTATTCAAGCACATTTCCTCACCCATTAGGACATAAGTGTAAATAAAATATCACTGAATTGTGAGTCAAATGGCTGTTGTTCTAATCCTGAGGTCTGGACTTTCAGAACTTTAGTTTCTTCTTTCATGAGATAGAAATAATCATACCTTTATTGCATGGCTATTTTGGGATTAAATAAGAAAATTATGTTAAAGAGCTTTGCAAGCTACTCATCATACAAGTGTTAGTCTTTGTCATCATTGTTCATAATAAATAGTTAATTATTAATGTAGTCTTTTTTCAACCAGAAATTTTATTTCTACTTTCCTTTTTTAATGCAGTTTTTTTTCATTTGGCAACTGAGCAAGTGTTTCCAACTTGTTTAAATCATTCTTTTTAGATTAAAAACCAGCTCATCACTTGGGGCACTGCTGACTTAATTCCCTATTTTGGAAAAACCTGAGCCCATCAATAATTTGAGTAACTTCTAGGTGTTTAATACAACCAACTGCTTTAAAAGCATTAATTCCTTACAGTTTTGGGAAAGAATCCCAAAGTCAGAGGAAGAAAAATTAAGTATTTGAGCTAGCCATCTTTCACTTTAATGCTATAATTTAATATGGTATTTTGTGATTTCCTATTTGATTTAGTAAAAAAATTGTGCCATACCTGCACAGATCTAAACAATTTTTATAAAGGATTGCTATAAATAACTTTCTTAAAGAATATTATAGAATGCCATTTTATTGAATTCTTTATAACCAGAACATCAGTTGTCTATAAAAAGAACTAATATGTCAAAAATTGTAGAACAGTTGATTAACTGTGTCCAGAAGGTATTCGGAGATTACATGAAGATACAGTCAAATCAAAGTTAACAATGGATCTGATAAATTTGAGCAGTTGGGGAAAAAAATCACAGTTTAAGAAAATATAATAGTCATCTCCAGGTTTCCAAAGCAGATACAATGCTTGGAAAATGTTTTTTGCCTCATTGTATTAAATCTTGACTGAACTCAATATTTCTCAGTCTTCTTAATTTATAAATTATTTGATTGTAAAATAAAACCTTTATAAACAAGCAAAGCAAAACAGTATATGCTATTAGCTTTCGGTCAGGAGTGAAGAAAAGTGCTACTCTAAAATTAGCTACATTTAAATTACATGTTTTCCAGTTTTTTCTTAGTTGAATATACCATGCAATTATGAAATGTTGATGAAAAAGCATTTTATATGAACATTTTCAATGTGGGCTGTCTTTATGGTTTACTTATGATGTACTGAACATAACAGTGACATAGTGGGTCATATAAATTCTGAAGCTTTGAATGCCATTATATCTCACTGAGAAGACATCTGTTGTAAAGAGTAGGAGAAATTGCTAAATGGTATTTCTTGGTTGCCTAGCAATCAGTCACCTTATGTGTTTGGGGAATAAGGCAATAATCAGGAAGTCTGACAAAAGAGGGAAGCCATTAAATCATTTACAAGGGTTAATTACATATATACTAGCATGTGTTTTAGCTTCTGCTTGAGTGTATAAAGTTTCTGAAACTAGGCTAACATTTTCTTTGTATAATATTCATGATTGAGAAAGGGATATATTGGGTTGCTCATATGGTTTTTTTTTTTTTTTGAAGATAGGGATCATGTTCTTGGTTGTATTTAAGAAGCCAAGAAGATGTCCAATGTCTATAACATGAATTTTAATGACTTGGGGAGATGACATTTTGAAAATTTGAAATTTTTGGCATTATCCCCATTTTGATTCATGTGACTGGTTATACTTAATTAAGAAAGATGAATAAAACAGTTCCCTGCTCTAAGAATTGTAGAAAATATGGGCATCGATAATTTGGGTTAAACATACCATAGTTCTTTTAGAGGAAATGTTTTTTTCCTCTAAAATATTTTTATTGCTTTAGATTAATTTCCATGATATGGAGACCTTTCCTAGAAATTCCATGACTTCTTAATGTAATAAAGTTTCATGACAAAGAAAAAAGAAATATTGAAGCCATATAACAGGATGCTACCTGTTAAATTTCATTATGTGGAATAAGGGTGATGTTAAAATTCTTAGCCTGGCTTCTATAAAACTGATGATCTACAACTAAAATTATCCTTCAGCAATAAATTGTTTATGAATAACCAACTATAATGGAGTAAGGTCTCCTTACTTTCTATGTTTCTCTCAAATATTATCAAGAATAAGACAGGTTAAAAATAAATGAATGAATAATTAGAAAATGATCACTATAACTAGTTGCTCTAAGAACCATCATGAGAAGGTATATGGAGTTTTTAGCAAACCTTCTCATCAGGAATGTACTACCTGTATAACCATAATAGAAAAAATTTTCCAGAACATGTGTATTCCTCTCTCATTAATATTGGATTTAACTTTTATATTTGTTTGATGTTGAACTTTTCATATTATGAATCTTTAGGATTTTAAAAATTGAGATAAATTCACATCTCATAAAATTCACCATTTTAAGGTGTGCAGCTCAGTGGTTTGAAGAATGTTCACAAAGTTTTGCAACCATCACTCTACCTAATTCCAGAACATTTTATCACTTAATAAAGAAAGCATATTTTCACTAACAGTGACTCCACATTTTCACCTGCCCCTGCCCTAGAAATCATGTTTTACTTTCTGTCTCAATAGATTTGCCTATTCTGAACTTTTCAAATGATTGAAGCCATTTAGCATAACAATTTTCAGGGTTCATTCATATTATAGCATATATCAATACTTCATTCCTTTTTATGGGTGAATAGTTTTCCATTGTACAGATGTACCATAATCTGGCTATCCACTCATCAGTATTTGAGTTGTTTCCACCTGTTGGTAATTATTAAGGATGCTTTTATGAATGTTTTTGTAAAAATGTTTCTGTGGGGATCTGTATTTTCATTTCTCTTAGATGTTTGACTAGGAGTGGAATTGCTGGGTATATGGCAATTCTATGTTTAACTTTATAAGGATTTTCTTAACTGTTTTCCACAGCTGTTGAGTCAATTTTTACATTCCCACCAGCAATATATGAGCATTCTGATTTCACCACATACATACATACATACATACATATATATATAATTATATCCATCCTAGTGGTATGAAGTGGTATCTTATTGTGGTTTTGGTTTGCATTTTTCTAATGATTAATGAATTTTCACAAATTTTTGTATGTCTTCTTTGGAGAAATATCTATTTTTCAATTGTGTTCTTTACCCTTTTGTTGTTGAGTTGTAAGAATTCCTTATATATTATAGATGATCACATATATACTTTGCAAATATTTTCTCCTATTCTATGAATTGTCTTTTCACTTTCTGATATTGTTCTTTGAAGCAAGAACTTTAAAAATTACTCTTTGAGCATTGTTTTCTCTGAATCCCATAAAAGTTTTGCTATGTTGGGTTTTCATTTTCATTCATCTCAAAATATTCTCCCTTGTAATTTTTTTCTTTTATCTATTGGTTACTAAGAGTATGTTATTTTATGCAAATATTTTAAAATTTCACAAATTTAATTATGTTATTGATTTCTAATTTCATTCCATTGTGGTTGGAGAATGTACTTACAAAATGTCAGTCTACTAAATTTATTGAGACTTGTGGCATAAAATATGGTTTATCCTGGGCAATGTTCCATGTACACTTGAGAATAATGTGCATCTATTGTTCTTGAATGGAGTATTCTATAGAAGTGTGATAGGTAGAGTTAGATTTTGATAATGTGTCAGTCATCCATTTCCTTGTTGATCTTCTGTGTGGTTGTTCTATAAATTGTTCAAAGTAGTGTATTGAAATTTCCAACTATTATTCTTAAACATTCCTTTCGCCTTTTGTTTTATTTCCTTTATTTTGGAGCTCTGTTATTAAGTGCATGTGATTATAACTGTTACATCTTCTTGATTGGCTGCTCCTTTTATCATAATATAATGCTCTTCTTTGTCTCTTCTCTTAGTTTGCCAGGGCAGCTATAATAAATACTGCATACTTGTTGACTGAACAACATGAATTTATTGTTTCACAGTTCAGAGCCTAGAAGTCCAAAATTGAGGTGTCAGCAAGGCCATTCTTTTTGCTCAAATTCTTTAGCATTCTGGTCCTGCCTTGCCACAATTTTTGGAGGTCCTTGACTTGCATTTCAGCCTACCCTCCCATGGTGATCTCTCTACTTCTTTCCTTGCATCTACTCTTCTAATTTACACTGATTTCCAGCTTCTCCTGGAAATATTGGTAAATTTCATCTTTCTCTGTCTCTTGGTTCCTCTTTATAAGGCCTTCAGTAATAGAGATAAAGACCCATCCTTATTCAGTTAGGCCATACCTGAAGAGGATTTTAGAAGATCTTATTCACAAAAGAGTCCATGTCTAAAATGATAATACATCTTCAAAGGTCCTATTTATAAATGGATTCCCACCAACAAGAAGGCAGATTAAGATTAAGAACTGTCTCATCAAATCAATTATGAGTGTGGTCAGTCCTGGGGAAAATTCCCCTCCATCTGTGGACTTACAAAAATGTAGACTATAAGTTATCTGCTTCCAAAATACAATGGTGGAGCAGACATAGGATAGAAACTCCCATTCAGGAGGGGATAATTTGAAAGTAAAACATGGTCTCAAGCAAGTCCAAAATCCAGCAAGTCAAACTTCAATAGATTCTAACATTTGAAAGTCATCTGTGGATTGGATCTCTATTTCTGGGCCTGCTGGAGTAGCAGCTCCACCCCAATGACTTCACCCTGGGGCAGTGATCATGCTCTCCTACAATACCAGGGTCCAGGACACACCCTCTCCAAATGTTGGAATGATGGCTGAACTCTCACCAAATATACTCTCTCTGAATACCAGTACAGCAAACTCTCCCTGAATGCTTGGATATAGGGTCCATCTTTAGTTCACATGTTGTTTCTTTTACCATATAATTTTGAGTTATTTTATTAGTGGTTCCCTTGGGGATTGCAAGTAACATCTTAATCTATAACCAGTCAATGTTGGATCAATATCAAGTGAATTTCTGTACTTTATTCACTTTTGCCAGTTAGTGTTAGAAAATTACATCTTTATACATTGTGTGTTCATCAAATAGATTTATAGTTTTGCTTTATGCAGTTGTCTCTTTAATCATATTGTAAAACACAGGAGTTGCAAACAAAAAATACATAACTCTGATTTTCATATGTAGCTATCTAGTTAACTGTAGTAGTGTTCTCTAATTTCTTATATGGATTCAAGTTATTGTGTAGTTTCCTTTTATTTTAGTCTAAAGGAGTCCATTTAGCTTTTCCTTCAGGCTACTTATGATAAGCTCTTCTCATATTTGTCATCTGGGAATGCCATAATTACACCTCCAATTTGAAGATAGTTTTACTGGATATGAAATTCTTGTTGACAATGTATTCTTTTTTCCTTTCTCTCAGCAAGGTAATATGTCATCCACTGCCTTCTGGCCTTCATGGTTTCTGATAAAAAAATAAATGTTATTGATCTTTTGCAAGATCTTTTGTTTGTAATGAATTGCTCATCTATTGTTGCTTTCTCTCTTTTGGTTTGTATTTTAATAGTTCAAGTATGATGTGTCTTGGTGTAAATGTCTTTGAGTTATTCTACTGGAGGTTGTTGAACTTCTTAGATAGGTAAATGCATGTTTTCCTCAAATTAGTGAAGTGTTTGATTCTTTCTTCAGCATGCACAAATCTCATGTTGAAACTTTTTAGTGAATATTCCATTTCAGTATTGTACTTTTCTCCTCAAGATATCTACTTGGTTCTTTTAAATAATGATTTCTCATTATTAAAATTATCTACTTTGTGAGTATCATTGTCAGATTCATGTGTCAACTTGGCCAAGTGGTGGTACATGTTTGTCTGGTTGGGTAAGTGCTGGCCTGTCTGTTGTGATGAGGACATTTCATAGAATTAAATCATGATCACATCAGCTACATCCACAGTTGATTACATTTGTAATCAGCCAAGCGGAGTGTCTTCTGCAATGAGTAATGCTCAAACTAATCTCTAGAAGCCTTTTAAGGAGGATTCAGAAGAGATCCTGCTGCGTTCATCCAGACACTCCATTGGAATTGTCAGCTTCACAGCCTGTCCTGTGGATTTTTGACTCTGCATTCCCATGGTTATGTGAGACAATTTTATAAATTTTATATTTGTGAGTGTTTCCTGTTTTTCTGTTTCTCTAGAGAACCCTAACTAGTGCAATGAGACATCATTCTAATGGTTTCCTTACATTCTTTGGATAGAATTTCCTTTAGCTCTTTGAACTTGTATTTAAGATAGAAAGTTTAAAGTCATATCTAGTAAGTCTAATATTTTGGTTTCCTCAGGGACAATTATTTATTCATTTATTTCCTGCTTATGGACCACAACTTCTTGTTTCTTTGCAAGCCTAATGATATTTTGTTACAAATGACATTTTGAGTATTATATAACAACTCTGGAGATCAAGTTCTCTTTCCTCTATTGGGTTTCATGCCGCTCCTTGTAGTTGGCATTTATTTAGTGATTTTCTGAACCTTTGTTTTGTGAAAAATCACTAAAAGATTTTTTAGTGATTTTTGTAAATCCTGTATTCTTTTTCATGTGTGGTCACTGAAGTATCTCTTCTTTTAATTTAGCATACAGTTAGTAATTGGACAGAAATTTCTTTAAACACCTAGAACTAAAGCAAAATGCACTTTGTGTGTGTGTTGGAAAATATCTTCAACTTTCAGCCAGGCAGTTTACAATTTTGCCTTATTCTTCACTTTCTGCTTGCTGACATATTGAAATTTTGCAAGAGGTAAGAGTTAGGACCTTCTTAGTCCATTGTTGAGCATGCACACAGCTCTGAAAAGGTGCAGTGTCTTATAGAATCACATGAATATGTTAGAGCTTTTTCCTCTAGCATATCATTATTCCTCAAAGCATTTCATTCCCAAATCTTTCTTTCCAGTCTTTTTGGTCAATCTGTTGCTTGTCCCAACCATTTAGTCATTGCTCTTATGTACCAATGACTAATATAGTTGTGCATAAATGTTTTTGATAAACATCCTCCTTAAAGAGCAACTTCAGCTTTAGGGGAATTTCAAATTAGGCAAACTAAAGACAAGCCCTTTTAGGTGATTCTCCCCAAAGCCACCAGACAGGTAAAGTAAATCACAATTATTTGTGATGAAGTCTGATCTGGTCTTTTGGTATCTATACTGAGAATGAAGGCTGTTATCTTCAAACTACAACTGAGCTGGAGGGCTGGAAATGGAGCCAGGCTGCTATGATACCAAAAAGCTCTCTGCTCTTATTGACAATGTACTACTTTTACATGATTATGTATTCCTCTGGTTGCTGTGAGCTTTTGCTTAGTTTCCAGTATTCCAAAATATTGATTCTGATAACTTTTCCTAGTATTTTATTGATTTTATGGGGTGTAGAATTTTGGATTTCCTTATTCTGCCATTTCTGCCAATATAGTTTTCTTTAGTTTTTAAATAAATAATAACATTGAATATCTAATGAGAATGCAAACAATAGTAACAGATATTGGCATAGCAACTTATGGTTAATCAATTTATGGTTAAACATATTTATGGCCCCTCTCAATTCTCCCAAAAATATTTCTACAAAAGATAAAAATGGCTAGAAATTGGCCACCCTGGGATGGACTGCAAGCTATATGCTTTCCCAATATCATACATTTAAAAATAATGAATAGGGTGGACCATCGTGGCTCATCAGGCAGAGTTTTCACCTGCACTGCCAGAGACCCAGTTCAATTCCAGGTGCCTGTCCATGCAAAAAAGCAAAAAATAAAAAAATAACGAATAGATGCACAAGCTTTGGTGATGAAATCTTAGTAAGAGGACCATTTCTCTAACAAAGCAGTTCATAGAATTGATGCAGTGTAGTACTAAAATTTTACCTCAGTTGGTCTTCTCAAGGGGACCAATCATTAAGATAATTCCTTAATCTAATTGCATAAATGAGATTTCCGACATTAGATTTTAGGTTGTCTCTGAGGAAGAACTTGCCTGAAACCTTTGATGTTTCATAATCACAGAGCCTTTTTGATCTTTTCTTGGCTATGCCAAATTTACATAATATTTCCCCACCAACAATAATTATAATCACATTAAAGTGACTCTGTTTTATGTGTTATGGTCATCAGAGAATATTTTTTCAGCCAAAAATAAATTGTCTGTGGCATAATTGCAACTACAGGAGTAGTCTCTGTGAAAATTGTCAAGGTTGACTCATGATCTAAATTTCAAATATCTATTGAGTTAACTTTATTATTTACATCCTGGAAGAACAAAAGGCATATCACTATTTACAAGTATCTTTAGCATTTTTCAGAGTTTGGAGGGACTAAAATAAATGAGAAGTCTAGATAACCCAGGAGAACAGAAGTGTACTTGACTAAAAAAATAAGCTTTTGATAGTTGAGTTGTACAGGAAATGAAATACCTCCTGCTATGGGCCTCAAGAATGTTTACTAAGCAGTGAATGCTCACATCTCTTTCAGCAGTAATCAGAAGCAATCTTTTGTTGGAAAAATAAGTCTGGATGGATGTTGAGAAAAAGGAGTTTCAGGCCAGACCATTTATCTTGGTTTGCCAATATGTTTTAATTGTTTACAGGATTATTGTGACTATCATGAAATGAAAAGTTTGGAGAACATATGAAAAACTATAAGCTGGACCATATGCATGAAATATTATTAATACTATACATTGATAATTTCAATGATTCTTAAGGCAGTTTAGCAGTGTGCCACACCAAAAATAGATGTTGGGAGGAGATCCCTGGTTGCCCCTTCTTATGAAGTTTATTTCCAACACAACAACATTTCCTGCCCTGACAATAGAAAGGGGAAAGGAAGTCATAATCCTTAGAAACTATCCTTCTAATTAAGCTGCTATGTTATAGGTTCATTTGAGACAAAGTAGACTAAATCATATCACTACTGATATCTGGAAGGACTCTATGTTTGTCAGTGATTGAAATTAAAATGGGACTACTTTATTCTAAGCAGGCTATGAAAAGATCTGGCCTTTTCTGGAGCTTCACAACCAGAAAGGAAAATGGACTGTTCCACATCAGCTTAATTTTAAATCATGCAGGGAAAGTGTTCTTAATTTCAAGTTTTTGTCATAGACAAATCTCTTGGGCCAACTTCAGGGAAAGGTACAATCACTGATTTGAGTATTGGGGTGATTTTAGTGGCAGAGAGATGGAGCCAGAACAGAGGCATGAGGAATAGGAAAAATATTTTTTTCAAAGGTGGAATTATAAACTGAGATGTTGCTCTATATTATGTTTGTTATAATAGGTATGATATATAATATTTTAAGCTTTGCAAGGCCATGTGGTCTTTCAAATCTGATGCTATGGAGAAAAATGTAAGTGAATGAATGTGACTGTGTTCCAATAAAAATTTGCTTTCAAAAAGAGACAGCAAGCTGGATTTGACCCACCAGCTATAATTTTCTGACCTTTCGCACATGCATGAGGTCATATCTCCTTGTCCAGGCTTAGGCAAATTCCTAATTCTCAGGAATATTTCTATCCCGTTCTCTCCCACTTAGGAACACATGCCATAATGTAAGTGGATGAGAGTGATTTTATTGTAGGTCCAAAAATGAATCTGTTTCAGTTAATTTTTAATTATTAGAAACTTTAATGAAAAGCACCTCTATTTCATATGGCCTGATGAGAATTACACATGGAGGTTCAGAATTGCAATGTTATAATTATGATGGATATAGAAGGTTAAGTCTTTAAATAAACTTTTGCTTATTTGCCTAAAGGTGGCGATTCTTATTTTCCATTTTGCTGTGCCATCAGCATGCTTTCTTTCTTATATGAATCTTTCTTGCCCAATTCTCTTATAGCCTTGATTTTGTCTATGAATCTAATATGAGCAGCTGAATCTATATTTTATAATGAGACTTATGAATGGAAATAAGTCTATTTATTCACTAATTCATTAAAGTCTTACTGTGCTGTTGCTATACGGTAGATTGCATGCTAGGTGCTGGAGGTATGATGACTAGACAGACACGGTTCCTGCTCTCACCAGGTTTATTGTCCAGTTCTGGAAATAGACAAGAAAATTAAACAAATAATCATTTAATTACCATTTTGATAAATTCTGTGAAAGTAAAGCATATGATGCTGTGATGCCATGTAATGGGGAACATAAATAAATGAAGCGGGATGAAGAAGAAAGGCTTTTCTGAGGAATTGGCATGTAAATTAAACCAGAAGCTATGTATGTTCAACTAGATGACATGATGTGTTGATGGATGTGAGTGTGTGGGTGGATAGGGCAGATTCCAGACTCGGTATAAGAATATTAAAAAATCCTGAAAAGACTTTAGATTAGGAACCAATTGTAACCCTTATTGAATGAAGCATAAAGAATGTGAGGGATAAGGGTAGAGAAGAGGATGGAGAAATAGGCAAGAGTGAAATCTTGCAGGTTCTTCTAAGCTACCTCTTCAAAGGGTATTTTTGGACTTCTGATCAAGTTCACACATGAGTTCATATCCAATCCTTAAATTCCAAACAAATAGTAATTATCAAAGGAGGAGCACTAGATACAAGGTTTTTATAATCACACAGTCATATTGTAAAAGCTATATAGTTATACAGTCCTTTTATCCAGGATATGAGCAGATGAGTTAAAAAAAAGGATAAAAAATAAATAACAGGGTGAGATTTAATAAAAAGGATATAAAAATCCTCTTGCCCCAAAATGGGCAGGTGGGAGGCATGCCTAAACACTGATCACAACTTTTGATAAGTGTATACAGGTGGCTGAGTCCTGGCTGTTTTCTATTATTTCCACTGAAGCTGGATAAAGACAAGGCAGTATCAACCATTGTTTTAACCTCACACCCAAAATGGGTAGAGGTAGTAGAAGTTAAAAGAAATTATATATAACATATAAAAACAGTAGCATCAAATTAAAAATATATAACTGGTCTACAGAATAAGCTAAAAGACTTATGGAGAACTAAAAAAATGGAAGAGAAACACCAAGTAGTGTATTAAGCTAAAATCACAAGGTACTGCTATGTGAAGCAGAAAGCAACCAGTTGTGGCAAGGAATTTGATCCTGTAAATTAATGGGGACTAAATGTGGTAGTTTGGTATGAAGCCAGAACCAGACTCACTCCTTGGGGCCAAGGGTTGTAGTGGAGGTCTGCTGGTTCTTACTCCTTAAATTCCAAAACATAGGAAGCATGTGATGCTAAATTAATCTACTCAGTCAAGAATCTTTATGTGAATCTTTAGTTATGGAATAGAAAGAGAAAATGACCAAATTCATTCTAATGGGTCTAATTGACCCCAAGCCAGCAATAAAAGTTTAAGTTAGAAAATTATAGATTAATCTAATTTATGAACTTGAATGCAAAAAAACTCCAAAAAATTATAGTACATTTACTTCAGTGGTACATAAAAAGATGCATTATGATCAAGTAGAGTTGATTCCAGGAAAGCAAAAATGCCTCAATATTGTAAAAGCTACTAATATAACATTTGATAAATATAAAATCAGAAAATCAAAATGGTTATTTCAGTAGATGCAGAAAAGTCAAATAATTTGATGCAGATTCATGAGTTATGAAATAAGGCTTTTAGCAGATAAAATAGCAAAAACACATGCTGTATCTGCATTTATTTTCTACCCAAATACCTATTTCTAAACCTCTTTTTCCTTACCCACTTCTATCAAGACTGAAATAGTCACCTACCCACTTTCCCAGCCTCTCTATTGGTAAGAGTGGCCATATAGCCAGGTTGGCCAATGAAGTGTATGGGGAATTCTGATAGTGAACTTCTGGAGATGATTTTTCCTCCATGATAAATGAAAAGATATGAGATCCTTTTTTTCCCTGCAGCCCTCACTATCTTGTTTCCTGTCTATGACTATGGTCTTGTAAGAAGGTGATTTTTGGAATTATGACATAAGAGAAGACCAGATGTCCTAGAGCCAGCACACTAACTTTGGTGAATTGCTACCCAACTTAGAACCATCTACGTGCAAGCTTATCTCTGAATCATTTATTAATCTTAATTCTAAGCATCATTGTGTCTATTCAAATCCTATGGTAAGTATCATATTTAATGACAAAAGTTTAGAAGTCTCCTACTGAATTCTGGAATGAAAAGGATGAGGGTTATAACTTCTTCTACTCAATATTATAATAGAGGTCTTAACTAGTGCAGTAAAATAGAGGGAAGAAATTCCAAAATTAGCAAGCAAAAGAAAAAAATGTTTCATTTGGCAATAATATGATTGTCTTCAAAGAAACCATGGAAGCATAATAGGGACACTAAAAAGATTAATAAGAGAATTCAGCAAGTTTGTTGGGTTCAAGGTCAACTGAAAAAATTAAATAATCACTACACACTAATACAAATAAATTAATACCTATAATAAAATTACATCATAATTATGAAGTGCCTAGGCATATCTCTAAGAAAATTTGTGATGCTTTTAAAAGGAGAATTTAACAATATTACTGAAGTACCAAGACTTGAATAAAAAGAAAAAGGTCCCAAGTTTAAGAATAGAAGCACTTATTATTTTGAAGAGGCATCATTTTCCTTCAAATTAATCTATATATTCAAGAAATCTATTCAAAAATTAAGAACATTTATTGAGGTTCTTCACATCTCATAAAATTTATGCGGAGAGGCAAAGGGCCCAGGAGAGTGAAGACAGTGTTGAGAAAGAAATACAAGATAGAATTTACTGAATTTATTTAACATCAAAACAACAAAAACTATGCATTATAGTTGTTTGAAGTGAGACAAATAAAAATATGTTAAATTTTAGGGAATTGGAAACATATATGTGGAATGAATATGACAAAATATCATGAAAAATTGGGGAGGTCAAGTATATAAATGGTTCTGGGAAAATTAGTTATTTATATGAAAGACAATTGAATCTATCTCACCTTACATTACAAAAAAATAGATGGATGGAAGATATGGTAGAGTCAGTTGTCAACTCGGCCAGGTGAAGGCACCTATTTCTGTTGCTGTGGACATGAGCCAATGGTAGGTGAACCTCATCTGTTGCTGATTTACATCTGCAGTCGGTTAGGAGGTGTGCCTGCACAATGAATGACATTTGACTTAATTGGTGGTGCTTAAATGAGAGAGCTCAACTTAGCACAGCCAAGCAGCTCAGTTCCTCATCTCAGCACTCGCTCAGCCCAGGCCTTTGGAGATGCAGAAGGAAGTCACCCCAGGAAAAGTTGTTGGAATCCAGGGGCCTGGAGAGAAGGCCAGCAGACACCATCCTGTGCCTTCCCACATAAGAAAGAGCCTCAGTGGAAAGTTAGCTGCCTTTCCTCTGAAGAACTAGCAACATAAATCCCCTTTTATTAAAAGCCAATCCATCTCTGGTGTGTTGCATTCTGGCAGCTAGCCAACTAGAACAGAAGACTTCAACAGAAAATGATACCTTCTACCCATATAATAGAAATTATGAGAAAATATTTTTCTGACCTTGGGAATGA
This sequence comes from Tamandua tetradactyla, assembly GCF_023851605.1. Classification (NCBI taxonomy): domain Eukaryota; kingdom Metazoa; phylum Chordata; class Mammalia; order Pilosa; family Myrmecophagidae; genus Tamandua; species Tamandua tetradactyla. The sequence continues at coordinate 370,727 of NW_027518405.1, read as the reverse complement.
TTTATCATTCTGTGAAACAGCATATATCCTAAGGAAAAAGATTGATAAATTAATTATTAAAATTAAAATGTCCTGGTCATCAAAAGCCACAATAAACAAAATTGAAATATAATCCTAGGTTGTGAGACAGTATCTGAAATACGTACATCTAAGAAAGAATTAGCATAGAGACTGAAAATGATTAAGAAAAATAGTAATATTCCAACACATAAATGAGCCAAGAAAAGGAAGAGGTGATAGAAAAGGAACCCTAACTACACACATGAAAATAATCTTAATCTCATCAGTTATTTGGGGAATGCAAATAAAGAAATTGGAATTCTATTTCACACCCATCAAATTTGCAAAATTGAAAGGAGGTTTAACAATACAATGAGTTGATGGAAATGTGGAACATTGGGTTATTTCATTTATGCTGATTGGAATATTCACTGACAAAATGCCTTTGAAGTGGAACTTACAGCACTGAGTAATATTGGCTATAGACATTCCCTTCACATATTTTTACATCCTAGACAAAGTTTTGAGAACACAGAACAAAATCGAGGATGTTCATAGCAAAATTGCTGGTCATAGTGAATATTAGAAAACACCTAGATACCCATTAACTAGAGAACAGATAAGTGTTATGACTTCAGGGTGGAATACTACTTGTGGTTAAAGTGAAAGTACTAGAGACACAAAATTATATTTCAAAAATGTAACATTGAGCAGAAAATTCAAGTTTCCCAATGGTGATTTCACAAATGCTGTTCATGGAAAGTTTGAAAGTTCCTTTCAACTTATGCATTCATACAAAAATAGTAATATATAAAAATATGCATGGTGTGCTGGTTTGAAGCTGTTATGTACCCCCACAAAACTATATTCTTTTTCCTGATCCACTCTTGTGAGGGTAGCTGTTTCTTTTAAACCTGATTCAGTATTGTGAGGTGGAAACTTTGGATTGTTTCTATGGAGCTGTGACACACCCAGTTGTGGGTGGGATCTCTTAATTGGATCATTTCCACAAAGATATGACACACACACCTGTGGGTGTGATGCTTTTTGATTAGATGGAGTGTGACACCACCAATTCAATGTGGGTCTTGATTAGCTTGCTGGAGTCCTTTAAAAGAGGAAACATTTTGGAGAAACCTCAGAGCTGACAGAGATGCAGACATTTAGAGATGCTTGGAGTGCCAACAGAGAGAGCAAATGCCTAGACATGGACTTCTGGAGATGCAGAGCCCAGCAGATGTCATACATGCCTTTCCTTGAGATATTAAGCAAGCCAGAATACGGAATTGTGCCCCAGATGAGTTAAGTGAAGGCCAACAGACACTTTAGGAAGAAACCAGTGGCATCAGAATCTGGAAGCAAAGGAACTGGAAGAAGGGACCAGCAGATGCCAGCCACATGCCTTCCCATGTGACAGACATTGACATTTCTTGAATCAAGGTATCTTACTCTGGATGCCTTATAACTGTTAACTTGTAACTTAAATTCCCTTTTTAAAACTGTTCCATTTCTGGTATATTGCATTCTGGCAGCACTTAACAAACTAAAACATGTAAAGATGATAAATACCAATATAAGACAAATGATTCCTGCAAGGAGGTAGTGGAGAGAAGGGAAGGGGAATGGAGAGAAATGTGCAACAGCTTTAATTGTCTATAACATTCAGTTGCTTATGTTATAATTTTGCATACCTGAAATGTTTCAGAATTCTTTCTCTCTCTTTTCTCTTTCTCTCTCATCACCATCTTTCTACTAACGGACATATCTAAGGTACATATGGCAAATACATAATGATATATAACTAATATATGATATTATGGTATTGCATGTTTTTCTCTTTAATTTTATGAATATTTTAGCCATTTATCTTTCTAAAAGGTATTCTTGCTGCTATGAGAATAGTAGATCAGAGGGGTAAGAGTGGGTGTGAGTCATTATTGAGCAATATTGCAGTAGTAGATGGAAGAAAGCAGGTGAATCTGAAATACATTTAGGAAGCTGAATATGTATCTGTGTGGCCACTACTTGAAAGTGAAAGTTTAGGGAAAGGCTGGTGAAGGGACAATTCCCATGTTTCTATCATGAGTGTCTGAGTAAGTGATAGGATGGCTTCTATTGTCAGAACACAACAGAGGAAAGGGAGGCAATGATTGGGCCAACATGAGCCACTATCTATCTGAATTCTAATATTTAAAATTCATATTTTTTACAATATTCCTTGATTTGTTGCATGTCCAGAAAATTTCATCTGGAAAACCTTTGTTACAGAGTTCAGGGGAAGGGATTCTCTGATGTGGTGTGCCTCCTTCTGAAAAGCTTAAGTTGAAATTTTCTGTTTAGATAATATGTAGACTCTTTTCAATGGCATGATCAAAGTTTATGCTTTTCTGAACTAGCCATGATGTGGAGACCTAGGAGAGATCCATTATTTGGTCCTGCTTGTGGAGGGCATGAGCCTGCACTGTAGAGATGCTGACTGGTTTATACAATGCTCTTGGCTGAGCACTACCTGTTAGGAAATGGACATCAACAAGTGTGCTGGGCAGCAGCTGCAGCACTTGCTGATCTGCACACTGGGGAGGAAACTAAAGAGGGCCATATGCAAGGATTTCACTGTGGATTAGAATCCAACTAAAAAATGTGTGTCCCAGACATTTTTTACCCCAACATGACATCGTGGATGCTGCTAATTGATCAGAGCTTTCTGCACTAGTTTTATGTATAGGGTTTAAAAAATTTTTTATGCCTCCTCAGCCATAGCAGAAAGGCACAACAAAGAGTTCTTTCCCACCTTCACAACCTGAACCGAGTTAAGAGTTTGTCATAGCATTGTTTATCTAATGTCTGAGGAAATTCCTGGCAAATAACAGAAGTTGACACTTCACTTCTTGTATTGCTCATGCCCAATTAATACAACAGGATATGGAAAGAGCTAATGAGTACCACCAAGTACTATCAAAGTGAACAAGTGAAATTGCTTAATAATGAAGGCTCAGCATGTGAGACCTCAACTATATATTATTCTTATCAGACATATGCCATTTTGCCATTTTTATGGCCCTGTTCCTTATTCTGAACAATAAAAAATGGTGAGTACACTACCTGACTTGAAAACATATTACAAAGATACAGTGGTAAATATAGCATGGTACTGCATACAAATAGATATACTGTCCAATGGAATTGAATTGAGTGTTCAGAAACAGACCCTCTCATCTGTGGATATTTGGTCTTTGATAAGGTGCTTAAGCCAACCCACTTAGGACAAAGCAAGCTGTTCAGAAAATGGTGTTTGGAGAACTCGATGTCTTTATGCAAAAGAATGAAAGAGGATCCATATCTCACACCCTATATGAAAATTAACTCAAAATGGATCAAATACCTAAACATTAAAGTTAGGACCATAAAATTTTTAGAAGAAATTGTAGGGAAATATCTTATAAATCTTGTGATAGGAGGTGGTTTCCTAGACTTTACACTCAAAACACAAGCATTGTGAAAAAGAAATAGATAAATGGGAACTCCTCAAGATTAAACTTTTATGCATCAAGGAACTGTGTCAGTAAAGTTAAACAGCAGCCTAAGTAATGGGTGTCAACATTTGGAAACCACATATCAAATAAGGGTTTAATATCCAGAATATATAAAGAAATTCTACAACCCAACAATATACAATCAATTCAATTTAAAAATGTGCAAAAGACATGCACAGACATTTTCTCAGAAGAGGAAATAGAAATGGCTAAAAGGCACATGTAAAGATGCACAACTTCACTTGCTATTAGGGAAATGCAAATCCAAACCACAATGAGATATCACCTCATACCCATGAGAGAGACTATTAAAAAAACAACAACAACAGAAAATGATGAGCACTGGATAGGATGTGGAGAGAGAGGCATGCTTATCCATTGTTGGTAGCAATGTTAAATGGCACAACCACTCTGGGAGGCAGTTTGGTGGTTCTTCAGGAAACTAAGTATAAAATTGGTATATGATCCAACAATCCCATTGCTAGGTATATATTCAGAGGAACCAAAGGCAAGGTCACAAATGAACATTTGCACATTGATGTTTATAGCAGCATTATTTATGATTGTCAAGAGATGGAAAGAGCCCATATCCATCAACAGACAAGTGGCTAAATAACCTGTGGTATATACATATGATGGAGTATTACTCAGCTAAAAGACAAAATAGAACCATAGGACATGTAACAGCATGGATGAAACTTGAGGATGTTATGCTGAGTGAAATTAGCTAGAAACAAAAGGACAAATACTGTATGGTCTCACTAATATGAACTAACAAACAAGTGAACTTTGAGAGTTAAAGTTAAGAATGCATGTTATCAGGAGATAGAAAGAAGATAGATATTGGGCGTTTGGGGCTGAAAGAATACAGAATGTGCAACAGGACTGATGCAACAATTCAGACATAGATAACACAATACTATCTATCAGTAGCACAACAATATAAGTGCACTGAATGAAGCTGAATGTGAGTATGATTTGCAAACTTAGCAATCAGCAATTATAGAGAAACTTCAGAAAGAATCTATGTTTAGATAGGTGGACACATGGGTACTAGTTTTGTAACTTGTCTAAACAAGTACTACCCAATGAGTTGCTTGACTACAAGGATTTACTGGCTCAAGGTTTCACAGGCTAGAAGTCTTTCTACCTCCAGGGTCTGTATCTTCTGGTTGGCTGACAATCTTTGGGGATCCTTGGCTTCATTGTCTCATGGCAGTGAACATGGTGGGATCTTCACTTTTCTCTTCCAGGTTCCATTAACTTCCAGCTTCTATCTGCTTCTCTCTTCATGGCCTTCTCTATAAGGCTGTCAATAATAGGATTAAGACTTATGGTGATTCAATTGGGACACATTACTTAAGTAATCTCATCAAAATTTCCTATTTATTATGCATTGGATTCAGATTAAGAACATATTTTTCTGGGTTACATAATTCCAGACCACCACAACATGCTTTTTCTTCTACCTGATCTCATCTATTCTCAGGTAAAATCAGTCTGTTGGCTGTGGTACTTCTGGAAAACCACAGACTTACAACCAATTATCTCCTGTATTCATCCCTGTCATGGTCAGGTTCATGTGTGAACTTGGCCAAGTGGTGGTATCTGTTTGTCTGGTTGGGCAAGTGCTGACCTGTCTGTTGCAATGAGGACCTTTCATAGGATTAAATCATGATCATGTAGCTGCATCTAAAACTGATTTAATTTGTAATCAGTTAAGGGCAGTGTCTTCTGCAATGAGTGATGCTCAATGTAATCACTGGAAGCCTTTAAGGAGGATTCAGAAGAGACAGGCTCTCTTCCTGCTTCAGCTGGTGAGCCTCTCCAGTGGAGTTTGTGCAGACACTCCACTGGAATCGTTAGCTTCATAGCCTGCCCTGTGGATTTTGAACTCTGTGTTCCCATAGTAACGTGAGACACTTTTATAAATTATATATTTGTAAGTATTCCCTGTTGATTCTGTTTCTCTGGGGAACCCTAATTAATACAACTTGGTACCAGAAGTGGTTCTTAAGAAACAGAATCTTAAAAATGGGTATTTATAAATGATTTCCTACCCTTACTGGACTCAAAGGCACTAAGGACTCTGATTCACATAATCGGAATGATACTCCTAATCCATGGCGTGAGTTGGCAAAAGGGATAGTCAAAATATCACCATTCAATTCTCCTAATGCTTCACGTGTATGAAGCCAGTCTCTGGGGATGATATTTTTGACACTTTTATGGAGTTTTGTGGAAATAAGGGGTACAAAGATGTTGGCTGGTTGTTGTTAGATACACTGGATACATTAAGGAGTGAAAAGGATGGGCTTCAGCCTTCAAATGAGAAGCTTAAGTGCCGTCTGACAGATGTAGATGTTTCTAGGGGTATCCTGAAGGAAAATCTTATTTCCTGTAGCCATAGACTTGAGATCTCTGAAAATCAGACTCAGAATCTTATTGTTAGAGTAGCAACTTTACAATATAAAGTGAAATCTCAATGTTGTATGGTGTCTGCTGTTGATGTGAGGGCATTGATTAGAAAGGAGTGGGACCCTGAAAATTGGAATGCTGATATATGGATCAATAATGATGTTGGGGGTGAGGTTGAAACCCTAGGTCATGCTGAGTCTTCTCTAGATAACCCTGTAATAGTATGCCCTGAGGACATAGCCACCCCACCTCCAGCCTGCCTTGAGGAATTGGCCACTTAACCTCCCCCTGCAGGGATTAGCCCTAGAGTGATTAATCCTGCTTCACCAGATGAAACTGCAAATGAAGGCCATGAAGCAAATGGCTTGGAAGACTCTTTTCATGACCCATCCCCACCAGCCCTCATTTCTTCCAGACCTATAACTAGACTAAAGTTCCAACCGGCCCCTAAAGGTGATGTACAAAATATCACATATGGGGAGGTACATTATACTCCAAAAGAACTGTGTGAGTTTTCCAGTTTATATAGACAGAAATCAGGGGAATATGTGTGGCAATGGATTTTAAGGGTGTGGGATAATGGTGTGAGGAATATAAGGCTAGATCAGGCTGAATTTATTGAAATGGACCCCCTAAGCAGAGATTCTGCATTCAATGTTATAGCTCAAGTGGTTAGAAAAGGTGTTAACAACTTGTTTGGGTGGTTGGTTGAAACATGGATCAAAAGGTGGCCAACATTACCTGAGGTTGAAATGTCAGAACTGCCCTGCTATAATGTAGATGAGGGGATCCAGAGGCTTAGAGAGATTGGAATGTTAGAGTGAATTTTCAAACCAAAGTCTGCTCTTACACCCCAGGAATGTTCAGAGAGGATGCACCATTTACCAGAACAGTGAGAAATGAATTTGTGAGACTAGTGCCATCATCCCTGAAGAGCTCTGTGGTTGCATTTCTCTGTAGGTCAGGTATTACTGTAGGAACTGCTGTCACTGAGCTGAAATCCTTAAACACAATGGGGATGATGGGATCCCGAGTTGGAAGAATCCAGGTGGCAGCACTTAATCGCCAAAGACAGGATAGATGTGGCTATTAAAATAGACAGCAAACTCAAAGCAGGAGTCAAAGTTATATGACTCACAGAGATTTGTGGCATTGGCTAGTAAATCATGGGGTACCTAGAAGTACAATAGAAGGGCAGTCTACTAAATTCTTGTTTGAGCTGTATAAACAAAAGAATTCTAGGTCAAGTGGACAGAAGTCTAATTTGAATTACAAAAACACAGAGTCACAGCCCCTTAATCAATTTCCAGAGTTTAAACAGTTTACAGACCCAGAGCCCCTTGAATGAAGGGGAGGCCAGTCCCTTTAGGGGAGAAACCTGTTACACTGCCACAAATTTATACTGTTAATCTTCCTCCAAGCCTTCCCAAAGAGACTGATGGCTTTTTACCAGGGTAACTGTGCACTGGGGAAAAGAAAATGATGAGATATTTTGGGGATTATTAGACACTGGTTCAGAAGTGACATTAGTTCCAGGGGATCCAAAACATCACTCAGGGCCACCAGTCAGAGTGGGGGCTTATGGAGGTCAGGTGATCAATGGAGTTTTATCTCAGGTCTGTCTCACAGTGGGTCCAGTGGGCCCCTAGACCCATTCCATAGTTCTTTCCCCAGTTCCAGAATATGTAATTGGAATAGACATACTGAGCAACTGGCAGAATCCCCACATTGGCTCTCTAATTCATGCAGTGAGGGCTGTTATGGTGGGGTAGACCAAATGGAAGCCACTAGAACTGCCCCTACCTAGCAAAATAGTAAGTCAGAAGCAATATCAGATTCCTGGAGGGATTGCAGAGATTACTGCCACTCTTAAGGATTTGAAGGATGCAGGGGTGGTGATTCCCACCACCTCCCCATTCAATTCTCCTATTTGGCCTGTGAAGAAAACAGATGGGTCTTGGAAGATGACACTGGATTATTGTAAGCTCGATCAGATGGTAACTCCAATTGCAGCTGCTTTTCCAGATGTGGTATCATTGCTTGAGCAAATCAATACATCCCCTCATACCTGGTATGCAGCTATTGATCTGACAAATGTTTTTTTTCTCAATAGCTGTTGGTAAGAACCACCATAAACTGTTTGCTTTCAGCTGGCAAGGTCAGTGATATACTTTCACTGTCCTATCTCAGGGGTATATCAACTCTCCAGCCCTATATCATAATCTTGTCTGCAGGGAACTTGATCATTTCTCCTTTCAAGGATTGTTTTAATAGTCTTTGATTCATGTCCTTCTTTTGTGGGTTGAATTATGTTCCACCTCAAAAAGGTGTGCTCTGTGAATGATACTTCATTTGTAGACAAAGTCTTTGAAGATGTAGTTAGTTAGGATGAGGCCAAACTGAATAAGGTTGGATTCTAATCCAAAATAACTGGTGTCCTTATAAGGAGAGAAAATTTGCACATTGACATGGACCCATGAAGAAGGCCAAGTGAAGGCAGAGGTAGATGCATCTACAAGCCAAGGACTGCTGACAAACAACAAGACAAGGGATGCTTCTCCCCTACAGGTTTCAGATGGAACATGGCCCTGTAGACACTTTGATTTCAGACTTTTTGTTTTAATCCACCCAGTTTGTGGATACTTTGCTATGGCAGCCCTTAGACTCATGGACAGTTTCTGACATTTAGAGACTTACCATGTACATCAAAAGAGCAACTGGGCATGTGTGAATAGGATTGTATTTGTTCTACTTGAATTTGAAATTTTTACAAAGATAATACTTTTAGTATTATCTGTTCATTCACACAAATATCAAACTGAAATGATTCACATGTTGTTAGGCTTTAAGTAGAGTTTTTTTTTACATGGTGGGAACAAAAATGTTCATGCTATATTAAGGCATGTTGTACAGAATTAAGTATTGCTTTCATATAATAGATGTTCAATATGATTTCAAGGACTAGAAACTTATTGTAGTGAGCATTCATAGAAAAAATAATTCATTCTGTAATAATTCAATAACAGTGCTATAGTGCAGTTGTCAATGTAAAGATTAGGTTATATACAAAGTAGTCGGTGTGAAAGGATAGCTCCCAGTACCCAGTACCCAAAATATTGTCTCTCTTTGTGAATGTTCCAAATAAGCATGAAAAGAATGTGATCTTTTGTTGGATTGAGTATTCTACAGATATAATTAGAAATCAAGTTGATTAATGGTACTGTTCAGGCTATCTACGTATTTACTGATTTTCTGCCTGTTCAATATATCAATCACTGACAGAGCAGTGTTGAAATTTTTAGCTCTTAGAGTGGATTTATCTGTTTCTCCTTTCAGTTCCATCAGTTTTTGCCCTATGTATTTTATGCACTTCTGTTACCTTCATACACATTTAGAATTGTTGTGACATCATAGAGAATTGTCCCCCTGATCATTTTGTAATGCTGCTCTGATAATGTTCCTGTTCTTGAAGTTTGCTTTGTGTTAAATTATTAGAAAACTCCAGCTTTCTTTTAATTAATGTTAACATGGTATACCTTTCTCCAAACCCTGTACTTTTAACCTATGAGCTTTATATTTAAGTTGTGTTACTTGTAAACAACATATAGTTTGATCTTTTTTTATTCAATCTGACAATATTTGTCTTTTAATTGGTGTACATAGTCCATTCACATTTAAAGTGATTATTGATCATTTGGATTAATAGCTACCGTACTGTATCTGTTTTCTATTTGTTGCATTTATTCTTTATCCCCCCACCCTCTTACCTATATTCTCTGGTTTTAACTGAACTTTTTTTTATTAATTAATGGAAAAAAAGAAATTAACCCAACATTAGAAATCATACCATTCTACATATGCAATCAGTAATTCTTAACAACATCACATAGATGCATGATCATCATTTCTTAGTACATTTGCATCAGTTTAGAAGAACTAGCAACACAAAAGAAAAAGATATAGAATGTTAATATAGAGAAAAAATAAAAGTAATAATAGTAGTAAAAAAAAGACAAATAAACAACCTGACAGACAAAAAAAAAGAGAATAAAACCTATAGCTCAGAAGCAGCTTCATTCAGTGTTTTAACATGATTACTTTACAATTAGGTATTATTGTGCTGTCCATTTTTGAGTTTTCGTATCTAGTCCTGTTGCACAGTCTGTATCCCTTCAGCTCCATTTACCCATTATCTTACCCTGTTTCTAACTCCTGCTGGACTCTGTTACCAATGACATATTCCAAGCTTATTCTCAAATGTCGGTTCACATCAGTGGGACCATACAGTATTTGTCCTTTAGTTTTTGGCTAGACTCACTCAGCATAATGTTCTCTAGGTCCATCCATGTTATTACATGCTTCATAAGTTTATCCTGCCTTAAAGCTGCATAATATTCCATTGTATGTAGATACCACAGTTTGTTTAGCCACTCGTCTGTTGGTGGACATTTTGACTGTTTCCATCTCTTTGCAACTGTAAATAATGCTGCTATAAACATTGGTGTGTAAATGTCCGTTTGTGTCTTTGCCCTTAAGTCCTTTGAGTAGATACCCAGCAATGGTATTGCTGGGTTGTATGGCAATTCTATATTCAGCTTTTTGAGCAACTGCCAAACTGCCTTCCACAGTGGTTGCACCCTTTGACATTCCCACCAACAGTGGATAAGTGTGCCTCTTTCTCCGCATCCTCTCCAGCACTTGTCATTTTCTGTTTTGTTGATAATGGCCATTCTGGTGGGTGTGAGATGATATCTCATTGTGGTTTTGATTTGCATTTCTCTAACGGCCAGAGACATTGAGCATCTCTTCATGTGCCTTTTGGGCATTTGTATTTCCTCCTCTGAGAGGTATCTATTCAAGTCTTTTTCCCATTTTGTAATTGGGTTGGCTGTCTTTTTGTTGTTGAGTTGAACAATCTCTTTATAAATTCTGGATACTAGACCTTTATCTAATATGTCATTTCCAAATATTGTCTCCCATTGTGTAGGCTGTCTTTCTACTTTCTTGATGAAGTTCTTTGATGCACAAAAGTGTTTAATTTTGAGGAGCTCCCATTTATTTATTTCCTTCTTCAGTGCTCTTGCTTTAGGTGTAAGGTCCATAAAACTGCCTCCAATTCTAAGATTCATAAGATATCTCCCTACATTTTCCTCTAACTGTTTTATGGTCTTAGACCTAATGTTTAAATCTTTGATCCATTTTGAGTTAACTTTTGTATAGGGTGTGAGAGATGGGTCTTCTTTCATTCTTTTGCATATGGATATCCAGTTTTCTAGGCACCATTTATTGAAGAGACTGTTCTGTCCCAGGTGAGTTGGCTTGACTGCCTTATCAAACATCAAATGTCCATAGATGAGAGGGTCTATATCTGAGCACTCTATTCAATTCCATTGGTCGATATATCTATCTTTATGCCAATACCATGCTGTTTTGACCACTGTGGCTTCATAATATGCCTTAAAGTCAGGCAGCGTGAGACCTCTAGCTTCGTTTTTTTCCCTCAAGATTTTTTTAGCAATTCAGGGCACCCTGCCCCTCCAGATAAATTTGCTTATTGGTTTTTCTATTTCTGAAAAATAAGTTGTTGGGATTTTGATTGATATTGCATTGAATATGTAAATCAATTTAGGTAGAATTGACATCTTAACTATATTTAGTCTTCCAATCCATGAACATGGTATGCCCTTCCATCTACTTAGGTCTTCTGTGATCTCTTTTAACAGTTTTTTGTAGTTTTCTTTGTATAGGTTTTTTGTCTCTTTAGTTAAATTTATTCCTAGGTGTTTTATTCTTTTAGTTGCAATTGTAAATGGGATTCGTTTCTTTCTTTTTTTTTCATGTTTTAATACTTTTTAATGTTTTAAAAGAAATTTAATTTTTCAAATGAAATATTATGAGGTAGCTCAATATATGAAACTGATAAATGGAGATGCATTGGTTGAAACAGTGGAGAGAAAACTTAACAGACTTTCTCCACATCCTGGCCTCCAGGGCGACCCCTCCAAAGAATCTTAGAAATCCATAAAAAATGTTTTGACAATCTATGGTCAAATCCAGCATTCAAATGCTAACGATAAAATGAGGTCCCAAGAGGTATCCTTACTCCAAAGCCAGTTCATTATTGCAGAACTTCCTGAGTGACAGTTTGAGGTTCTCTATTTGAGGTTTCAGGAATGAATTGATGAAGATGTTAACATTGGGGGAAGCTGAGGGCAGTGTGTACAGGAACTCTCTGTATTATCTTTGCAATTTCCCTGAAATAAAAATGTATTTTTTAAAGAAAACATTGGTGTTGAAATTGTAGATCACAATGAAGTCATGAGTTTTAGCTTGATTTTGATCAATGCATCACTGTTGTAGAGAGAACTGAGACTGATTTCTGAGAGCTTCTAGAAGCCAGAATCAACCAAAGAAGTACTGTAGAGAGGGGCATTTGAGTTTTAGCAGATTTATAGAGGAGGCATTTGGCATATTAAAAGCAGCTCTTGGTGGTGTCAAGAAAAAGAGCTGGTTGTCACAGAAGGTTCAGACTTAGTTCAGTGTACTGCAGCCCATGTATAGGAACACCGGTAGGGGAATTTATATTGATAATTTCACATCTAAGCCAATTTTGCATTGACTTTCTAAGGCAATATTTTAGAATTATTTCTTTTTGTTAAGTTAGAAAGTTACATGGAATAATGTAAACAAACAAAAAACACATATGTATGTACTATCTGAAATTGGCATCTACTCAAAATTTGTCAGATTTCTTCAAGTCTTTTTTTGTAAGGGAAATACCATACCGCAGATAAGGTCAAAATCTCATTTGTTCTATTTCCAGTACTGTTCCCCTTACATCCTACCCAGAGGCAACTAATACCCTCAATTTAATGTATGCTTTTGTACTTCATTTTTAATTCTTCTAGCCCCACCTCTGTGAATCCCTGGGCAATTTATAGTTTTGCTTTGTGTGGTTTTCATAAATGCTATCATAATGTACTTATCCTGTTGCCACTTGTTTTTTCACACAAGGGTATGTTTCTGAGATCTTTCCATGTTGATGCCTATGAATTCACCATTTGAGGCTCTATTTGGATTGGACAGGGCTCATGCTGAACCAGTTGTTAAGTATTTCCAGTATCATCCCTGTATATGAATCTAGTTCATTCCTCTTAGTTTGCTATATAGAGTTCTACCATATGAATAATTCATATTCTATGCCTCTCTTCCCCAACAGATTAACCATTTTCTACTCTAGATATTGCTGGGATGAGCATCCTTGAATATATTTTTTTTGCATTTTTTTTTATTTATTAAAAAAAGAATTAACAAAACAATTAGAAATCATTCCATTCTACATGTACAATCAGTAATTCTTAATAACATCACATAGTTGCATATTCATCATTTCTTAGTACATTTGCATCGATTTAGAAAAGAATAAAAAGACAACAGAATAAGAATTAAAACAATAATAGAAAGAAAAAAAAAAAAAAAAAAAAAAACAAAAAACCTATACCTCACATGCAGCTTCATTCAGTGTTTTAACATAATTGCATTACAATTGGGTAGTATTGTGCTGTCCATTTCTGAGTTTTTATATCCAGTCCTGTTGTACAGTCTGTATCCCTTCAGCTCCAATTATCCCTTCTCTCTTTTTTTTTTAATTAATGGAAAAAAAGAAATTAACCCAACATTTAGAGATCATACCATTCTACATATGCAATCATTAATTCTTAACATCATCACATAGATGCATGATCATCATTTCTTAGTACATATGCATTGGTTTAGAAGAACTAGCAACATAACCGAAAAAGATATAGAATGTTAATATAGAGAAAAAAATAAAAGTAACAATAGTAAAATCAAAACAAAACAAAACAAAACAAAACAAAAACCTATAGCTCAGATGCAGCTTCATTCAGTGTTTTAACATGATTTCTTTACAATTAGGTATTATTGTGCTGTCCATTTTTGAGTTTTTGTATCTAGTCCTGTTACACAGTCTGTATCCCTTCAACTCCAATTGCCCATTATCTTACCCTGTTTCTACCTCCTGCTGGACTCTGTTATCAATGACATATTCCAAATTTATTCTCGAATGTCTGTTCACATCAGTGGGACCATACAGTATTTGTCCTTTAGTTTTTGGCTAGATTCACTCAGCATAATGTTCTCTAGGTCCATCCATGTTATTACATGCTTCATAAGTTTATCCTGTCTTAAAGCTGCATAGTATTCCATCGTATGTATATACCACAGTTTGTTTAGCCACTCTTCTGTTGATGGAGATTTCGGCTGTTTCCATCTCTTTGCAATTGTAAATAACGCTGCTATAAACATTGGTGTGCAAATGTCTGTTTGTGTCTTTGCCCTTAAGTCCTTTGAGTATATTCCCAGCAATGGTATTGCTGGGTCGTATGGCAATTCTATATTCCGCTTTTTGAGGAACCGCCAAACTGCCTTCCACAGTGGTTGCACCCTTTGACATTCCCACCAACAGTGGATAAGTGTGCCTCTTTCTCCGCATCCTCTCCAGCACTTGTCATTTTCTGTTTTGTTGATAATGGCCATTCTGGTGGGTGTGAGATGATATCTCATTGTGGTTTTGATTCGCATTTCTCTAATGGCCAGGGACATTGAGCATCTCTTCATGTGCCTTTTGGCCATTTGTATTTCCTTTTCTGATAGGTGTCTGTTCAAGTCTTTTTCCCATTTTGTAATTGGGTTGGCTGTCTTTTTGTTGTTGAGATGAACAATCTCTTTATAAATTCTGGATACTAGACCTTTATCTGATATATCATTTCCAAATATTGTCTCCCATTGTGAAGGCTGTCTTTCTACTTTCTTGATGAAGTTCTTTGATGCACAAAAGTGTTTAATTTTGAGGAGTTCCCATTTATTTATTTCCTTCTTCAGTGCTCTTGCTTTAGGTGTAAGGTCCATAAAACCGCCTCCAATTGTAAGATTCATAAGATATCTCCCTACATTTTCCTCTAACTGTTTTATGGTCTTAGACCTAATGTTTAGATCTTTGATCCATTTTGAGTTAACTTTTGTATAGGGTGTGAGAGATGGGTCTTCTTTCATTCTTTTGCATATGGATATCCAGTTCTCTAGGCACCATTTATTGAAGAGACTGCTCTGTCCCAGGTGAGTTGGCTTGACTGCCTTATCAAAGATCAAATGTCCATAGATGAGAGGGTCTATATCTGAGCACTCTATTCGATTCCATTGGTCGATATATCTATCTTTATGCCAATACCATGCTGTTTTGACCACTGTGGCTTCATAATATGCCTGAAAGTCAGGCAGCGCGAGACCTCCAGCTTCGTTTTTTTCCCTCAAGATGTTTTTAGCAATTCGGGGCACCCTGCCCTTCCAGATAAATTTGCTTATTGGTTTTTCTATTTCTGAAAAATAAGTTGTTGGGATTTTGATTGGTATTGCATTGAATCTGTAAATCAATTTAGGTAGGATTGACATCTTAACTATATTTAGTCTTCCAATCCATGAACACGGTATGCCCTTCCATCTATTTAGGTCTTCTGTGATTTCTTTTAGCAGTTTTTTGTAGTTTTCTTTATATAGGTTTTTTGTCTCTTTAGTTAAATTTATTCCTAGGTATTTTATTCTTTTAGTTGCAATTGTAAATGGGATTCGTTTCTTGATTTCCCCCTCAGCTTGTTCATTACTAGTGTAGAGAAATGCTACAGATTTTTGAATGTTGATCTTGTAACCTGCTACTTTGCTGTACTCATTAATTAGCTCTAGTAGTTTTGTTGTGGATTTTTCCGGGTTTTTGACATATAGTATCATATCGTCTGCAAACAGTGATAGTTTTACTTCTTCCTTTCCTATTTTGATGCCTTGTATTTCTTTTTCTTGTCTAATTGCTCTGGTTAGAACCTCCAACACAATGTTGAATAATATTGGTGATAGTGGACATCCTTCACTTGTTCCTGATCTTAGGGGGAAAGTTTTCAATTTTTCCCCATTGAGGATGATATTAGCTGTGGGTGTTTCATATATTCCCTCTGTCATTTTAAGGAAGTTCCCTTGTATTCCTATCTTTTGAAGTGTTTTCAACAGGAAAGGATGTTGAATCTTGTCAAATGCCTTCTCTGCATCAATTGAGATGATCATGTGATTTTTCTGCTTTGATTTGTTGATATGGTGTATTATATTAATTGATTTTCTTATGTTGAACCATCCTTGCATACCTGGGATGAATCGTACTTAATCATGATGTATAATTCTTTTAATGTGTTGTTGGATACGATTTGCTAGAATTTTGTTGAAGATTTTTGCATCTGTATTCATTAGAGGGATTGGTCTGTAGTTTTCTTTTTTTTTTGTAATATCTTTGCCTGGTTTTGTTATGAGGGTGATGTTGGCTTCATAGAATGAATTAGGTAGTTTTCCCTCCACTTTGATTTTTTTGAAGAGTTTGAGGAGAGTTGGTACTAATTCTTTCTGGAATGTTTGATAGAATTCACATGTGAAGCCGTCTGGTCCTAGACTTTTCTTTTTAGGAAGCTTTTGAATGACTGATTCAATTTCTTTACTTGTGATTGGTTTGTTGAGGTCATCTATGTCTTCTTGAGTCAAAGTTGGTTGTTCATGTCTTTCCAGGAACCCGTCCATTTCCTCTAAATTGTTGTATTTATTAGTGTAATGTTGTTCATAGTATCCTGTTCTTACCTCCTTTATTTCTGTGATGTCAGTAGTTATGTCTCCTCTTCCATATCTGATGTTATTTATTTGCATCCTCTCTCTTCTTTTTTCAATCTTGATAAGGGCCCATCAATCTTATTGATTTTCTCATAGAACCAACTTCTGGTCTTATTGATTTTCTCTATTGTTTTCATGTTTTCAATTTCATTTATTTCTGCTCTAATCTTTGTTATTTCTTTCCTTTTGCTTGCTTTGGGATTAGTTTGCTGTTCTTTCTCCAGTTCTTCCAAGTGGACTGTTAATTCCTGAATTTTTGCCTTTTCTTCTTTTCTGATATAGGCATTTAGGGCAATGAATTTCCCTCTTAGCACTGCCTTTACTGTGTCCCTTAGGTTTTGATATGTTGTGTTTTCATTTTCATTCACCTCGAAGTTTTTACTAATTTCTCTTGCAATTTCTTCTTTGACCCACTCGTCATTTAAGAGTGTGTTGTTGAGCCTCCATGTATTTGTGAATTTTCTGGCACTCCACCTATTATTGATTTCCAACTTCATTCCTTTCTGATCCGAGAAAGTGTTGTGTATAATTTCAATCTTTTTAAATTTGTCAAGACTTGCTTTGTGACCCAGCATATGGTCTTTCTTTGAGAATGATCCATGAGCACTTGAGAAAAGGTTTATCCTGCTGTTGTGGGATGTAATGTCCTATAAATGTCTGTTAAGTCTAGCTCATTTATAGTAACATTCAGATTCTCTATTTCTTTATTGATCCTCTGTCTAGATGTTCTGTCCATTGATGAGAGTGGTGAATTGAAGTCTCCAACTATTATGGTATATGTGTCTAGTTCCCTTTTCAGTGTTTGCAGTGTATTCCTCACGTATTTTGGGGCATTCCGGTTCGGTGCATAAATATTTATGATTGTTATGTCTTCTTGTTTAATTGGTCCTTTTATTAGTATATAGTGTCCTTCTTTGTCTCTTTTAACTGTTTTACATTTGAAGTCTAATTTGTTGGATATTCGTATCGCCACTCCTGCTCTTTTCTGGTTGTTATTTGCATGAAATGTCTTTTCCCAACCTTTCACTTTCAACCTATGTTTATCTTTGGGTCTAAGATGTGTTTCCTGTAGACAGCATATAGAAGGATCCTGTTTTTTAATCCATTCTGCCAATCTATGTCTTTTGATTGGGGAATTCAGTCCATTAACATTTAGTGTTATTACTGTTTGGATAATATTTTCCTCTTCCATTTTGCCTTTTGTATTATATATATCATATCTGATTTTCCTTCTTTCTACACTCTTCTCCATACCTCTCTCTTCTGTCT
Organism: Tamandua tetradactyla; assembly: GCF_023851605.1. Lineage (NCBI taxonomy): Eukaryota > Metazoa > Chordata > Mammalia > Pilosa > Myrmecophagidae > Tamandua > Tamandua tetradactyla. The sequence continues at coordinate 352,788 of NW_027518405.1, read as the reverse complement.
TTTTGTATCTGACTGTAGTGCTCCCTTTAGTATTTCTTGCAGAGCTGGTCTCTTGGTCACAAATTCTCTCAGTGAATTTTGTCTATAAATGTTTTAATTTCTCCCTCATTTTTGAAGGATAATTTTGCTGGATATAAGAGTCTTGGTTGGCAGTTTTTCTCTTTTAGTAATTTAAATATATCATCCCACTGTCTTCTAGCTTCCATGGTTTCTGCTGAGAAATCTACACATAGTCTTATTGGGTTTCCCTTGTGTGTGATGGATTGTTTTTCTCTTGCTGCTTTCAAGATCCTCTCTTTCTCTTTCACCTCTGACATTCTAACTAGTAAGTGTCTTGGAGACTGCCTATTTGGGTCTAATCTCTTTGGGGTGCGCTGCACTTCTTGGATCTGTAATTTTAGGTCTTTCATAAGAGTTGGGAAATTTTCAGTGATAATTTCTTCCATTAGTTTTTCTCCTCCTTTTCCCTTCTCTTCTCCTTCTGGGACACCCACAACACATATATTTGTGCGGTTCATATTGTCCTTGAGTTCCCTGATACCCTGTTCAAATTTTTCCATTCTTTTCCCGGTAATTTCTGTTTCTTTTTGGAATTCAGATGTTCCATCCTCCAAATCACTAATTCTATCTTCTGTCTCTTTAAATCTATCATTGTAGGTATCCATTGTTTTTTCCATCTTTTCTACTTTATCCTTCACTTCCATAAGTTCTGTGATTTGTTCTTTCAGTTTTTCTATTTCTTCTTTTTGTTCAGCCCATGTCTTCTTCATGTCCTCCCTCAATTTATTGATTTCGTTTTTGAAAAGGTTTTCCATTTCTGTTCATATATTCAGCATTAGTTGTCTCAGCTCCTGTATCTCATTTGAAGTAATGGTTTGTTCCTTTGACTGGGCCATATTTTCAATTTAATGAGTGTGATCTGTTATCTTCTGCTGGTGTCTGGGCACTTAGTCAGATTTCCCTTGGTGTTGGACCCAACAGGTTGTAAGATTTTTCTGTGAAATCTCTTTGTTCTGTTTTTCTTATCCTGCCCAGTAGGTGGCGCTCGTGACACACGTTTTTCTGCGGGTCCCACCAGTAAAAGGTGCTGTGGGTCCTTTAACTTTGGAAAACTCTCGCCGTAGGGGAGGTTCACCAGCCAAAGTGCCTTGGAAGAGTGCCAGCTCGCCCGGCGGTCCGAACACGGGGTGGGTCGCCAGCCGCCGCAGCCCAGGAGAGCGCCCATCCAAATTTCCTTGTTGGCCTGGGGCACCAAGCATGGCGGGAGGGCGCCAGCCGCCACAGCCCAGGAGAGTGCACCGTTCCCAGCCGGGCCGGGGTGTCACGTGTTTGGAAGGAACCCCCCCCCCGCTCACCATTCTCTGCATCCTGGGGATTTCCAATCCAATTCTCTCAGTTGGTCCGGGTGGCCGCGCATGGTGGGGGCACCAGCTCCTGCAGTTTGAGGGGACCGCCTGCCCAATTCTGCCAGCTGGCCCAGGAAGGAGGAAGGGAGGGACTCCAGCACTTGCCCCCCCACCCAGGGAAGCCTGTGCCCCTCGGCGATCTCACCAGAGTGGGTTCTTTCAGCCAGTCTGCCGTTCCAGGGTGGGGTGCGCTGTCTTTTTGATCTCTGTCATGGCTCTGGAAGCTGTTCTGTATCATTTCTACTCCCCTAGTAGCTGTTCTGGAGGAGGAACTAAGATCCGCACATCTTACTAAGCCGCCATCTTCTCCGGAACCCTTAACTGAACATTTTTTTTTGTTTTCATTTAAATTTTTCTCAGTGTAGCAACTACATTTCTATTTAAATAAAACAGCTATTAAAAGCCATCCTAGAGTTTATGATTGTACTTGTAAGTTTGTCTTAGCCCATTTTCAAATGACATGTTAGTATTTCACATGTAGAGTAACACATAATTCCTGTCTCCTGTTCCTTGTGACTTTGCCATCATTTATTTCACTTATGCATTCACTAGAATTACCCTAAACATTTTCATGATTATTTGTTAAAACAGCTATCTTTTAGATAAGAGAGGAATCAGAAAAATAAAAGGTTTTACATCACTTCACATATTCCTTCTCTGACACTCTTTTGTTCTTAATGTATGTACATGTTCCTGACCTATATTATTTCCTTCTGCCTCGGTAATTGCTTCTAACATTTCTTGCATGTCAGGTTTTCTCATTGGGGTCAACAAATTTGTTTTATGTGTGTGTCTGAGAAAGTCTCTTTTTCTTAATTTATGGAATAAATTCACTGTATATATATATATATATATAAGTCTAAGTTGGTGTTTGTTTTTTTTGCCATCCCTTCAGATATTCTATTCTATTCTATTCTTGTTGCATGGTTGCTCATGAGATGCCTACTCTACCTGTCATCTTTGTTTGCTTTATAAGTAATATTGTTTTTCCCCTCCTTTTAGCTTCTTTCACAAGGCTCTCTGTGTCCTTATTTTTCACCATTTTGAATATTATATGGCCAAATGTTTTTTTTAAAATGTATCTTGTTTTATGTTCTTGAGCTCTTTGAATCTGTGGTTTAGAATTGGAAAATTATCAGCCATTGATACTTCAAGTATTTTGTGAGCTACCTTTTCTGTTTCTTCTCCTTCTGGTAACCCAATTACATATATTTTACATCTTTTAATATTGTTCCAAAGTTGTTGAATAGCCTGTTTGGTTTCTTTCATTCTGCTTTTCTCTTTTCATTTTAGTTTGGGAAGTTTCTATTGATTTCTCTTTCAAGATTACTAAGTCTATCCTCAATAATGTCAAGTCTACTGATGAGACCAATCAAAGGCATACTTTATTTGTGTTGCAGTGTTTCTGATTAATAGTATTTCCTTTCCATTATTCCTCAGAATTTCCTTTTCTCTGCCTATTCAGATTGTATTTTTCTTGCCTTTTGGCATTCCTTAGAGATTTTTCATTGAAATCCAGACATGCTGGGTCTGATAAAAGGAATTGATGTAAATAGGCCAATAGTATAAAGATTTATGAAAATCTGGCTAGAAGTTTGGTGGGTTTAATGTTTGTTGTAGCTGTGGTTGCTGGAGGCTTTGGCTTTTCTGGTGTTTTTGTTTTTGTCCTCTTGACCTTGCACTTCCCTCAGTGCTCCACTTCAGAGAGAGTCTGGGCCTTATAGTTCCCTCAGTTATTATCTACCACTATTATCAGACTAGATTATGTTCATGTGGTATAACATGTTGGGGAGGGAATATGTTATATAATTTTCAAATTATTTCTCAAATATTTTAGTGGGCCTGTGAGTTGCAGCTTGACATTTATAAGTGTTTCTCTAGTGTTATTACATTTTGTGCCTCTCACATTTACTCCTTTCCTTGGATGTAGCATTCCAAGTTATTTCCTTGAAGTCCTGACCCCTATGACTATGTTTTTTTTCCTCTTAGATGAGTTAGGAAGGCTGAAAGGACCTAGAGTGGGAGGAATTCCCATCTCCCAGCTGGGATGAGGCTCTGGCAATGTGAGATCCAATCTGCAGTCATAAATCAAGCTAAAATGTTGAAGAAAGGCAGTTTGTGTAGTGAAAATGAATCTATCAGTGGTGCTGTGTACTGACAAAAGACTTTTTCCCTCCCCCTTACCTGCTGAAGATGAAGGCAGCTGCATCCTAAAAAAATGACCCCATAAATCCAGGAATGTGAGCCTTCCCCAAACTGGATAAGAATTGTCAATTCCTTTATTACCAGTCTGGGTTTTAAATGAAAGCATAGTTCAGACATAAAGAGACTAAAAGACCAGGGAAATGGCTTCAGGGCTCTTTCTGTTTCCATCCTACCTGCCAGGAGTTTTGGCTTAACATCAAACAGCCTGACACAGCCCAGCCTGGATACCTGTCTAAGGAACCCATGTTTAAAAAAGGATATCTTCTGTTCCAATTAGCTGACTGACAAATGAAAAATATCTAGCAATGTCATCTTCCTTCTCACTCAAAAATCACAACAATATAGGATCATGAAAGAGAAATGCATATGTAGTATGTAGCAGGCATTTGATTTTTTGTTTTGTGACCCAGATTCCTTTCCTGCTTCTTCAATATTAGAGCTGAAACTTCCTTTGGGAAAATTACATCTTTTACATTATCTGCAGTTGGGGCAGTACTCTCCATTGAGGATTTGCACACTTCTAGCAGCATGGTAGATGCATATCTTAGGCTCAGCCAAGGGAACTCTTTACAGGATTTTAATCTTTAGTGGCATGACACAAGGATGGTAAAATGAATGGAGGTTATTCACCTAAGAGGCTGACTTATTCTAGTACAATGGTATCCAAAAGCTATTTCTGCCATCATGTTAATATTATACACCTGTGCTGTACAGCATTTTTGCCACTGGCCACATGAAGCTACTGAGCACTTAAAATTGACTAGTGTAACTGAGGAACTAAAATTTCACTTTACTTAATTTTAGTTGATTTAATTTAAATGGCCACATGCTGGCCATACCAACTCTTTTGAATAGAACAGCTCTAGGAGAGCTCCCTGGAGAAATCATGCACTGCATACACTACTTGCACTACCAGGGAGTCATTTCTTTTTGTGAATGTGGTTCTTTAGCTATTTCTTTGATTCTTGGAAATATCCCAATATTGTTGTAGTAATTTCCTCTTTTTCTCAGTAGCTAGAGTTGATATCTTTTGCTTGTCAGAAAACAATCCTAACTGAAGAGCCTAAGTGGAAAAATTCACTAATTTATTCTCATATCAACAATATTTTAAATATCTGCATGTGTCATGGAAGGAGCTAGTCTTTGGAAATTAAAATAAGTGAAAATAAATACCATGCTTGCCTTTCAAGAACTGAGGCACTTGTGAAAAAGGTAGAAATATGTAAGCCCTTAAGCCTGTGTGAGTAATCCATAATTTAGGAGAATTTTGAGGTCACAGGAAGTTTAATCAATATAGTGCAGTGGGTTTATTAGTGGCCTTTAAGAAGATGTGTCTACCTAGAACATGCATATGTGAACTTATTTGGAAATAGGGTCTTTACAGATGTAATTAAATTAATAATATCTTGATGAGAATTTAGAGTATCGGGATGAGATCCTCTCGGATTTAGGTTGGGCCTTAAATTCAATGACAAGTATCCTTATGCACCCAGAGAAGAGAAACGATGAGAAGAAGGAAGGCCATATGAAGATTCAGGCAGAAATTAGAGTTATGTTACAACAAACCAGGGAATGCCCGGAGCCATCAGAAGCTGCAACACTCAAGGGTGTGCCTCCTCCAGAGCCTTTGGAAGGAGCCTGGACCTATAAATAAATTTCTAATGTTTTCATCCATCAAAGCTTCAGTAATTTGTTAAGGTAGCTCTAGGAAACTAATACATTTGGAAAGATGTTTTAATTCAGTTTGAATATCAGAACCTGTCCTAAACTCAGCCTCTTGGGTTCTTACCTGGATATCCAATCTTTATTTTGTCAGTTCTTTCATGGAAACTGGGCTCTCTTCTTTGCACCTCCAACTGTTAAATTGTGTTCTATTTCAGAATAGATGGTATGTATCCATCTTATCTTTGAGTATTGTCCATTCAAATGTAAGCTCAATGAGGAAAGGCGTAGTTGTCTAATTTATTCTCCATTATATTTCTAGCACCTAGGGAAGTATTCAGAATGCATTAGATGTTCAATAAGTATTTAATTGTAAATATATGAATGAATGATGAATATTCTTTTTGCTACATTCTTCCTCCAGACTTTGCCAGACTCCTCTTCTTTCTGCCAAATCTACTTTCAATAGTAGTACTGATGTTGTTAATGTCCAAGTTTGCTATTCTTAATGGGTAAATGATATTTAGACAGTAGGTTTCCCCTTACTAAGGAGAAGAACAGCCAGGGAGTTGACTGGGTCTCCCCTGTCTAATCACAAATGGCTGTAGGCTGCAGCTATGACCCTAAGGAATGTTAAAGTAAAACTACAGAGAGAAAGGGACCAGGAGATCTGGAGACATCAGTCTTCAGACAAGTTTATTTTCCGCCAAGTACAAAATTATATACTAGAAAAAAAGGTGAAAAAAGTTGTTTGCATGCAAAAGCTACATAATGCGAAAAACAAGTTCAGGGATGTAAATACTTTTAATGCTAGGATGTTGCTTTCCCTTTAGCAATTCTCTTCCACACCTCATTGTGCTTTATCTGCATGTCTCAGATTCTATTGAAGTTCCAGATCCTGAAAGCTGAAGTCTACATTTCCACATAGACTTGTGTTTGCAAGCTTTAGGTTAAACAATAACCTTTTTAATGCCTATAAATGGCTCCTAGATTCTGTCTGCCCTCCACCAAATCAAAGTACCCTGAAAACAGTAAGAGAAAAAGCATCACTGGATAACATTTAAATAATCACATTGTTGTAAAACCTTGGGGGTCATTTTGTTGTTGTTGATGAAATCCAGTTCATTGATTTTTCTTTTGTTGCTTGTGCATTTCATTTAAACACTAAGAATGCATTGCCTAATACAAGGTCCTGAAAATAACTCCCCATTTGCCTATGGTTTCTTCTAAGAGGTTTGTAGTTAAAGATATTTCCTTCTGTTTCTAGTTTTCTGGGTGTTTTTTTTTTAATCAAAAGGTACTGATTTTGTCAAATGCTTTTTTTCTGCATCAGTGGAAATGATAATGTGTTTTTCTTCCTTTGTTCTATTAATTGATTTCCTTATGTTGAACAAACTTTAGATACCTGGGATAAGTCCCATTTGATCTTGGTATATAATTCCTTTAATGTATTGCAGGATTCTGTTCATTAGTGTTTTATTAAGAATATTTGCATATATATTCATAAGGATATTTGTTATTTTTATTATGATATCTTTATCTGACTTTGATATTAGGTTGGCATTGGCCTCATAGAATGAATTAAGAAGTATTTCCTCTTCTTCAGTCTAATGGAAGAGTTTTAGCAGGATTGGTGTTAATTCTTGGAATGTTTGATAAAAATCATCAGTAAACAAAGCCATCTGATCCAGGCCTGTTCTTTGTTGGAAGGTGTTTTTTTTTCCCCCTTCAACTTTTATTTTGAAGTACTTTCAAATTTACATGAAAGTTACAAAAATAATACAAATCTTTTACAGAGAACTCCAATATCCCCCTTCACTTCCCCTGATACTCAGATCTACCAATTTTAACATTTTGCCATATTTGCCCTTTCTCTTTCTTCTTTCTTTCTTTCTTTCTTTCTTTCTTTCTTTCTTTCTTTCTTTCTTTCTTTCTTTCTTTCTTTCTTTCTTTCTTTCTTTCTTTCTTTCTTTTTCTTTCTTTCATCTTCCTATCTACTTATCTTGCTATCTGTATTTACAATCTATTTTCTGAACACTTTACTGTGTGTTGTAAACATTGTTACTTAATACTGTCATCTACATTTCCTAAGAACAAGGGTTTTCACTTGTTGCCACCTTAAATGTCAAGTTCAAGAAATTTAACATTGATGTAAACCGTACATCATTTTAAAGGAACATTTTACACTGACCCTGGGCCTATTTTCCTCCCTTTTTAGATCCCATCCAGGATTGTTTATTGAATTTAATTGTCATTGTCTATTTAGTTGTCTTTTATTTTAATTGATTGTATTCAATTCAGCAGGATTAATCACATTCACAAAAGTAATGAAATTAATCACTTTCACCACCTTCCATTACTAAAATATTCCCATTTCCCCAAATAGTAACCCTATATCCATTATGCATTAACTGCCCATTCTCCCCTGCCACCTACCCCTTGCTACCTGTAAAAACTTGTGTCTCTGTGAGCTTGCATATTCTCCAGTGTTTTCTTGTTATTACCATGGGAATTAAATTTGACATGCTAAATCTCTAACAATCATATTTGCTTTGATACCAACTGAACTTCGATAGTATACACAAACTATGTTCCTATACCCTTTTGTTCCCCTACCTTTAGGTAGTACTTTACCAATTCCATGTTTATACATTATGAGTCCAAAATCACTGGTTTATCATTACATTTTATGCATTTGCCTTTTACATCCTGTAGGAAGTAAAAAGTGGATATATAAACCATAATACAATAGTCCTGGCATTTACATTTATCACTCTTGTTACCTATCTAGGTGTCTTTATTTCTTCATGCAGCTTTGGCCTATTGTCTATTCTACTTTCCTTTCAATCTTCAGAATTTCTTTGGTATTTCTTATTGGGCTGGTCTTGTGGTTTGGAACTCTTTCAGCTTTTGTTTATCTAGGAATGACAATCTCACCTTCATTTTAGAAATACAGTTTTGCAAGATATAGGATTCTTGGTTGGCATTTTTTTCTTTCAGCCCTTTAAGTATGTCATCTCACTACCTTCTTCTCTTCATGGTTCCTGATGAGAAATCAGAATTTAATCTTACAGAGGCTCCCCTTTAAGTGACATGTTGCTTCTCTCTCCTGGCTTTCTGAACTTTGTTTTTATCTTTGGCATTCAATAGTTTGGTTATATATGCTGTGCCTGGGTATATTTGGATTTATCCTGTTTTGGAGTTAGTTGAATATATTGGATGTGCATACTGATATATTTCATTAACTTGGGGAAGTTTTCAGCATAATTTCTTTGAATGTTCTCTGTGTTCCTTCTTCTCTTTCTTCTACTTTTGTGGCTCCCATATTGTGTATGTTGGTGTGCTTGATGGTGTCCACAGGTTTGTCAGGTTCTGCTCACTTTTCTCCATTCTTTATTCTTTTTCTTCCTCAAACTTAATTATTTCAGTTGTCTTATCTTTAAGGTCTCTGATTCTTTATTCTGCCAGTTCTAACCTGCTGTTGAATCTCTCTAGGGAATTTTAAATTTCCATTTGGTTCCTTTCTGTTCTGATTGGTTCCTTTTCATAACTACCATCTCTCTATTGATATGCTCTTTGGGTTCATCTGCCATTTTCTTGATTCCCTTTAGTTCTTTGTTCATTTTTTTCCCTTTAGCTCTTTGGACATATTTAGGATGTTTTCTCCATATTTTCTTGTCTGCTTCATCTTTCAAATGGGGTTCTCTCTCTCATGTGCAGCAAAATAGGAAAATAATGATTTCTGGCACTGAATTGCCTATTGATGCATCTACATGAATTTGGGAGATGGAGACTAAGTATGAAGATGTTATTGGAGAGGAGCTATTTGATCTAGGCTTATTGGCCACAATCCAGCTGGTTACCTGGAAGCAATATGAAGGAAATATGAAGGATGGGGATAGGCAGGAAAAGGCAGTTGATCAATTTTTCATTATATTCTATTTTTGAAAGACTGACTTAGAAATTTCACTTTAGCAATTAGCAAATGCAGCCAGCACACAAAACTTCTTTTCTGTTGACCAAAAAGAAATCCTGGTGATTCAAACTTTAAATACTTGTAGGATAACCTGAGGAGAGTAGGGTAAAAGTTTATTCATAGGACCATTTTTTCAAAAAGTCTTTGTCTGGAATGTCTGGCCCTCCTCATATGTGGTTTCTAATGCTTTAATCTTCTTCTTTGCCTGGGCATTGCTTCATGTTTCTGTATTTTATAACTTTTTGTTGAAACCTAAACATTTTGATATTTTAATGTGTTATCCTAGGAATTTAGATTTTGAATCTTCTATTTCTTAAACTTGTATCTAGCTAATTTTATGACAGAGCTTTCCTTGAATACAAGGAGCTAACAGAAAGAAAAAAAATTCAACTCTTCCATTCTTTGCCTATTAATCTGTGACAGTGTTCTCTTTGCAGGTTTATGCATACAATGGGTTTAGAAAATAGCTCCAGGCAAAAGTGTCAGTTTCTCACTGAACTTTTCTGAGTATGCATCTATTCTTAGGTATGCGCATGTTGTCCTATGATTTTCCCATTTCCATGGTTCCAAATACCACTTTCACCCTATGAAACAGTTTCCTCATGGTTCTGACACTGTACTGTATGTCCTACAGCCAGTAATCTTTTGTTCCTGCATGACTTGAATGATCTTCTATAACATTCAATAGGGGAACTCAGTGAGTCACCTTCTACATGCAGGACAATTTCTAGGACAGCAAATCTCCTAGGACATAGACTAATTTGCCCAGACATATATGTTCCCTGTAAGTGCATGCTGGTTATTCTGCTTCCACCATATCTGGGACTCTGGACCTGCACTGGGAGCATGGGCCAGCTCCATACTGAGCTGGTGAGACTTGAGAGAGGAGCAGCCAAGGCACCAGAAGATCCTACTGCTTTTAAGTAGCATTTTTATAGATTTGGTACTCACCCTGTCAGTGCAGTCCATTATCTGTTTTCTGGAGATTTAAGAAATGTTTCTTCTAGTTCTTGCTGGTTGTTTAAAACTTCTGTGGGGGGACAAACCCTAAACAGTCATTCTTCACCTTCTTGATTGCATTGGAGCTCCCTGTAGACTGTTTTCATGTGGTTAATTATTTGATTTGAATTGGCCTATTCTGTAAAATATTTGTTGTTTGGCTTATTTTTCCAGGGTCTTATGTAATATGGTAAGCTCTCTTCTGCTGAGTATGATTCTTATTCTCTTATCACATTTTAGTATCTTAGAGAATGAGTAGCAATATTGAGACTTTAGAAGATACATTAGCTGTTCCTCACTATTAAAAATGTGAACTTTCTCCTTATAAGTTGACCTGCTACATGATACAACTCACAGGACACTACTAAGTTTTGAAAAGACAAAGAATCACTACATACACTGAAATCATAACTGGACAGAAAAATGCTCTGTACTTCTGCATTCTACCTGGCCTTCACATATGGTTATTCAAAATTAACGTTTTCAGGTTTTTATGCTGATACTTTTCTTAAATAGTAGAGGAGAGTTCAGTGGTTGGATTTTTTTTTTTTTTGCATGAGCAGGCACTGCGAATTGAACCCGGGTCTCTGGCATGGCAGGTGAGAACTCTGCCACTGAGCCACTGTGGCCCACCCCAGTGGTTAGATTTTGATATTCATCTTTTCCAAGAATTGACTTTCACAAAAAATATCTGTCATGGCAGAACTAAATGGAGCAACTTATGAAAAACTTCCATCAATCCTCTTTTACAGAGAAAAAAGAACAATGTCTTTGTCAATCAGGTTGCACAAATGGTATATTTTTTCTTTTTAATTAAGCAGGCACCAGAGATGCTCTTATAAAGTGGTAAAGTCAAGTGAATATTCTGACTTATCTAACATTTATTGAATAAGAACTGTGTGCTAGACACGTTGCCTTTCTTAATGATATCATTTAATCACACAGCATAAGAATTATTGCTAACATATAAGTGTCAACTGTATTCTGGACTATTTTCACACATATATTGGCATTGCACAAAGTTGTACAGCCAGTAAGTGCTGAAGACAGGATTTGAACTCTATTCTGTTTAGGTTCAGAGCCTGTTTTCTAAGATTTCCTATTCGAGTCATCTTACTCAAATCTGATAAATTGAACTTCCCTCAATCATGCTGTCCTTTCCCCTACAATATCTCTCCCTGAATTTAAACCACCAAAAATCCTATTAAACTTATTCACCCTTTTGGATCATAGAAACACTTGACTCTCTTTGAGTGGCTTCTTCAGTGGGCAAATATTCCCAAGAGGTTAGCCCTTTAAGTCTTTTTAGGTAACAGCTAAGGAAGATGAAGTTTGATTCAGGTCCTGGGACAAAGGTATATTAAAAGGATGGATCAAAGATGAAGGAGATAGTTATTATAAAGGAACCTGAAGGAATCCAAGGCAAGCCCCATTTGTGACTACTTATAACAACTTCTCTACTGCCTTGCATCTAACCAGAACTGTTCCACAAAGAAAACATTGGTGTAGGTTTATTATAAACCCATTCTTTTACTTTACCATATTTTAAAAATTGTTTCCAGTTGCTGTGCATCCTTCCATGAACTTAGTTGCCTGAGGCTAGTTGTGCACTTTCCTTGCAGTACTAGGGCATTCAGCACAATATTTTTACACATGAAAATTTTCAGAAAAATAAAATGGCTTGAACTTAAACTCTTCCAAGGAAAGTATTTCCATAGTATCTATTCTAGATTAACATGCATCTGTCTAATTATCCAAATTTTATCATCATGACTGAGGGCAGGTGAAAAATATATCCCTCAGGAGACATTCACCTTGTGAAAGGCAGAACCAACTGGGCAAAGGTCCAGAATTAGGAACTGGAATGTAAACTATACAACCATTTTTATTTACATAAGTTGGTGTCAGCCCTCTTAAAATCAACTCTGGTGAGAAAGCAGAACTGTATGTGAAATTTGGGCAGGATAATAGTGGAGTTGGGTAAGCAGAGACACCAGAGAAGGGAAATCTATTTAATTAACAAATATTTATGCAGCACCTACTGGATTCTTGGCACTATTTTTAGCACTTTAGACTGGCCCAGTACAATATGACATTTGAAAGTGACATCAGTTTTTCAGTATTGCCACAATTCTCCCCTCATTTCGGTGGCCCTTTTCCTAAGATGCCTTACTTAAAGAGTTTTGATTTTATGTTCATTCAGACTTTTGTCTGTTATACTGATAAGTAGTTCTGAAGATCTACATTTCAGGAGCATTCTTAGTTTTAAATGATTCTGCAAGACCCATTGGATCAATGGAAAGGATGAAATTTTTGGAATGATAAGATGTGTGTTTTTTATTTCTGCTTTGATGTTCTTGTGCTTTTGGGTAAGTTATTTATCTTCTCTGATCCCAAGCTTCCTCATCTATAAAATAGAGATAAATACCTTATGGGTTGTTCTGGAATGTGAAGATTAAGCAAGATAACATACGTTAGTATACAATGTACAGCACTAAGTAAGGACTTCATAAATAACTGGCTATTCTGCCTCTCTATTTAAATTACAGGACAGAGTTTAGAATGTATTCTCAGTCATTCTTAGTTCATTTTTCTTCTATTTAATATTAAAGGCACAAACTTAAGAGATGAAAGTTCTGCCCATGCAAATATGGCTCAAAGGTAAGAGGAGAAATAAAGGAAAGAAGAAGGAACATCCTGGGATTCTTCAGATCAATCCAGCTTTGACCTTACATTCCACTTTTGAATAGTGAAATATTTCAAAAGACACTTTTTTGTGATCTTTAAATGTAGATGACTAGAGAGGAAATAAGACAACCTCTTGACATTCTTTATCTTTGTAGCTAAAACACACATACCTAAGTCCTTAAATTTGGCTTATACTATAGCTAAGATGCTTGGAGAACTTGTAGCTTCTTTACTTTCTGTATAGCTAATCTGCCTTCTCTCTCAACAAAAATCCATTGTTTAGTTAGGGTGGGGTGAGGGGTTAGTCTTTTAGTCATTTCCTGCTTCAAATTTGAAGCATCTGATCCAACATTTCATCTAATCCAACAATTTATGTAGTCTTTATAGGTTTTGTTAACATTATTAGAAAGGAGAGCTCAGGATTTCAGATTTTAATTCTTCCTCAAAACTGAAGCATCTTTTCAAGATGGTTGCTGAGTGTTAGGGATAAAAAATATGACTTACTTGAAGTCATGGAGGATGAAAGACTTGGGGACCTTCGGAATGCTCTCAGCTGATTTCCTGGTCTCCCAAACAATATCCTTTTTCTTCTCAGGTTACAGATATCCATGACTGGAGGGTATAGCCAATGTAACTCCCACCTTCTCTTCCAGGGCTCAGTTTACTCAACCTCATTTTTTGCTTGAGCTTTGTTTACAGACCCTTCTGAGATCCAGCTGTAACTCCTTTTCAGCCTGATGCCAGGAGTCTGAGTTGCAGTTCCATCCAGAGCAACCACCTAGCTGCATTCTGGACCCCCTCTGCAGATTCTCTAACTAGACTTCCCAGCTGTGTCTGGGTCCCATCTTTACCATACAGTGATCCCAATAATGAGCTGGGGCTAGACCGGGATTTTCCATCTGTCACAATATTCTGCTGCTTCAAAATATCCCACGGAAACAGAAGGAAAGTTGATAACAGCAAAGTTATAAAAACAAAAGAAAAATACCACCACCTGTGACACAAAGGTTCTTACTAACTCTGTGTTTTTCTTAGAGGCTCAAATATCTTTTTTCCCCCAAATCCTACTTCTCATTTTAGGCTGAATCTTTATGCATCAGATATTCTAGATAACAGAAAACAAAAAATGTAGTTTTGTCTGAGTTACCAAGACAATGAAATCAGTGTATGGTTATCTCAGCTGTCTGAATAATATTTCCTTTCATTAACCTAACCCAAGTGAATGAAGAAATGAATTGATTCCTCTAACTATTCAATAATAATATGCTGAATGCTTAGCATGTGCCAAATATCTTTTTAGGGAGAGGGAATATAAATGAACAAAATGGATAAAAAAACAACTTTTCTTTTATGGGGCTTATATTATAATGGAGTCAGATATAGAAGAAGCAAAACAAATATGTTATATAAAATCAAATTATTAAATATGTACTGCATATACTGCATCCTAAAGTTTTCAGACTGCTATGGGACTTAAAAGGTGACATACACGTGTTCTTTACATTAAAATTTTTTAACCATTCTAACCTGAAGTAGCTTAATTAGAAACAGTATAAGCACCAGTATAGTTTATAATATATATGACAAATATGAAAAGGAACATATGGAATAGCATAGTCATCAGAATCTTTAGTGATAATAGTGATAAGTCAAATTTAATTATTACAGCTACTCATATCATTAGGGTTTTTGCATTATTCCAAACTCAGTAAGCTGTGTGGGTGGGACCCATATGATTATTTGCATTCATAGAAATAATATTAGACTTAGAGGGGTATAGCAATTTGCCTGTGTTTCATGACTAATAATTAGAATCACAGCTAGAACTAAGGTACTGTAAACATACTAAGTATTTAGGCATGTGAGGAGAAGGAAAATGTGTGTTAATAGAAAGCAGCAGATACAAAGACCCAGAGGTGGAAAGAAACAGTGTATAGAAGAAGATCTCAAGATCATAGGTTTTTCATGTTTCACTTTTGAAATAAAGCCAAGATCAATCTTCTTATATCAAATGTCATTTCCCCTTGACATACTCCTTAAGTTTGATGTAGCATATTTTTTCACTCAACCAAAGCAAAACTATTATTGCAGGGCAGTTTTCTATTACTGCAATTTTGATTTCTGTTTGAAACATAGGTTCTTCCTTTGTTAGTTCTTGGAGGACATTTCAACCTGATGATTTTATTCAGCCTTCATCTTATTATATCTAAAATTCTCATTATGTTTCATCCCCAAAAGTTTCACTTTTGAGTATTTTTATGGATATCATTATTCTTCCAATTGCTCAGGCTTTGAAGCTATCCTTGTTGCCTCCCTTTTTTATTCTCCCTTTTCTAGCCAGGCCATCATGGGTATCTTTTGTATTTGGCAGTTTCTTTCTATTTCCACTAGTCCCAGGCCTAAATGGAATCTCATTACTTCATGTTTCAGGACTGTCATATCCTCAGAGTTAATTTTCTCCACCTTTTTTTGTTTATCATAGAAATTTAGCCAGCAGGGCCAACAATACATATAAAATTGCTGTCAACAAGAAATGATACACAATAAAGAAAGCCTATCAATGTATCAATAACATTCTTTGTTGCACTTAATATTTGACCAAAAAGAGGTATCTTGTTGTCTTGTTCACCACTTTATTCCCATCATCTGGAATAATGCTGTGGTGGACAGACTCTGAGCTGGTCCCCAAATGATCCCTGCATCATTATATTGATGTCTTTGTATAATCCCCTCCTCTTGGTTGTGGACAGGGCCTGTGACTTACATCTAAACAGTAGAATATGACAAAAGTGATGGGATGGCACCTCCATGTTTATATTATAAAAGATTGTACTCTCTGTCTTACTAGCAGGCTCTGTCAACTCTATCCCTTATTGGTTTCAATGAAACAAACTGGCACATAGAGTGGCCCATAGGAAAGGGAATAAGGGGACTCTCCTCCTGACAGGCAGCAAGGAGCTCAGACTGTATCTGATAGCCTGCAAGGATGTGAATCCTGCTGGCAGTCATGTGAGCTTTGAAGCAGATCCTTCCCTTGTCAAACTTCAGATGAGAACTCAGCCCTGGCCCACACTTGAACACAGCCTTGTGAGAGAAATCACAGGATTTCTGACCCAAGGATACTGTGAGATGATAAGCATGTGTTGTTTTAAGCTACTAAGATTATGGTCATTTGCATCTATTTGGGGGTTAACAAATATTTGTTGGTTGAATAAATGGCATGACCCTTTTAAATCCATAGAAATGAACATTCTTTACATACATTTGGTAAAAATTTCCTAAAAAAAGACAAAGAAAAAAATACTTCCTAACAAGTTACAGAAACTATATTTACTTGAAAACTGGAATCTTAATTCTCAGGGCATTTAAAGTGTTGGAAAATTATGATGTAGCAGGAAAATTATGATGTAGTGTCAGTTATCACTTTTGAGTTTTGGTTGTTTGATGCCTAATATCTCTGATGTCATTGAAAGTGTTTAATTAAATGTGTGATCTATACTTTCACTCACTATTTAATTAAATCCTTATCTGTATACATAAGGTAAATTCTCTCTTTTTTTCTCCTGGAGGCTTTGAAGTTCCAATGTTATTTTTTTTTATTAATTAAAAAAATTAACTAACAGAACATTTAGAAATCATTACATTCTACATATGCAATCAGTAATTCTTAATATCATCACATAGATGTATGATTATCATTTCTTAGTACATATGCATCGATTTAGAAAAAGAAATAGCAAGACAACAGAAAAAGAAATAAAATGATAATATAGAGAAAAAATAAAAATAAAAAATACAAAAATATATAAGAAAAAAAACTATAGCTCAGATGCAGCTTCATTCAGTATTTTAACATAATTACATTACAATTAGGTAGTATTGTGCTGTACATTTTTTTTTCTTAGAAATCATACCATTCTACATATGCAATCAGTAATTCTTAACATCATCACATAGATGCATGATCATCGTTTCTTAGTACATTTGCATTGGTTTAGAAGAACTAGCAATACAACTGAAAAAGATATAGAATGTTAATATAGAGTAAAAAAATAAAAGTAATAATAGTAAGAACAAAACAAAACAAAACAAAAACCTATAGCTTGGACGCAGCTTCATTCAGTGTTTTAACATGATTACTTTACAAGTAGTATTATTGTGCTGTCCATTTTTGAGTTTTTGTATCTAGTCCTATTGCACAGTCTGTATCCCATCAGCTCCAATTACCCATTATCTTACCCTGTTTCTAACTCCTGCTGAACTCTGTTACCAATGACATATTCCAAGTTTATTCTCTAGTGTTGATTCACATCATTGGGACCATACAGTATTTGTCTTTTAGTTTTTGGCAAGACTCACTCAGCATAATGTTCTCTAGGTCCATCCATGTTATTACATGCTTCATTAGTTTATCCTGCCTTAAAGCTGCATAATATTCCATTGTATGTAGATACCACAGTTTGTTTAGCCACTCGTCTGTTGATGGACATTTTGGCTGTTTCCATCTCTTTGCAATTGTAAACAATGCTGCTATAAACATTGGTGTGCAAATGTCCGTTTGAGTTTTTGCCTTTAATTCCTTTGAGAAGATTCCCAGCAATGGTATTGCTGGGTCATATGGCAATTCTATATTCAGCTTTTTGAGGAACCGCCAAACTGCCTTCCACAGTGGTTTCACCATTTGACATTCCCACCAACAGTGGATAAGTGTACCTCTTTCACTGCATCCTCTCCAGCACTTGTCATTTCTGTTTTGTTGATAAAGGCCATTCTGGTGGGTGTGAGATGATATCTCATTGTGGTTTTGATTTGCATTTCTCTAATGGCCAGGGACATTGAGCATCTCTTCAGGTGCCTTTTGGGCATTTGTATTTCCTCCTCTGAGAGGTGTCTATTCAAGTCTTTTTCCCATTTTGTAATTGGGTTGGCTGTCTTTTTGTTGTTGAGTTGAACAATCTCATTATAAATTCTGGATACTAGACCTTTATCTGATATGTCGTTTCGAAATATTGATTCCCATTGTGTAGGCTGTCTTTCTACTTTCTTGATGAAGTTCTTTGATGCACAAAAGCATTTAAATTGAGGAGTTCCCATTTATTTATTTCCTTCTTCAGTGCTCTTGCTTTAGGTTTAAGGTCCATAAAACTGCCTCCAATTCTAAGATTCATAAGATATCTCCCTACATTTTCCTCTAACTGTTTTATGGTCTTAGACCTAATGTTTAGATCTTTGATCCATTTTGAGTTAACTTTTGTATAGGGTGTGAGATATGGGTCTTCTTTCATTCTTTTGCATATGGATATCCAGTTCTCTAGGCACCATTTATTGAAGAGACTGCTCTGTCCCAGGTGAGTTGGCTTGACTGCCTTATCAAAGATCAAATGTCCATAGATGAGAGGGTGTATATCTGAGCACTCTATTCGATTCCATTGGTCGATATATCTATCTTTATGCCAATAGCATGCTGTTTTGACCACTGTGGCTTCATAATATGCCTTAAAGTCAGGCAGTGCAAGACCTCCAGCTTCGTTTTTTTTCCTCAAGATGTTTTTAGCAATTCGGGGCACCCTGCCCTTCCAGATAAATTTGCTTATTGGTTTTTCTATTTCTGAAAAATAAGTTGTTGGGATTTTGATTGGTATTGCATTGAATCTGTAAATCAATTTAGGTAGGATTGACATCTTAACTATATTTAGTCTTCCAATCCATGAACACGGTATGCCCTTCCATCTATTTAGGTCTTCTGTGATTTCTTTTAGCAGTTTTTTGTAGTTTTCTTTATATAGGTTTTTTGTCTCTTTAGTTAAATTTATTCCTAGGTATTTTATTCTTTTAGTTGCAATTGTAAATGGGATTCGTTTCTTGATTTCCCCCTCTGCTTGTTCATTGCTAGTGTATAGAAATGCTACAGATTTTTGAATGTTGATCTTGTAACCTGCAACTTTGCTGTACTCATTTATTAGCTCTAGTAGTTTTGTTGTGGATTTTTCCGGGTTTTCGACGTATAGTATCATATCGTCTGCAAACAGTGATAGTTTTACTTCTTCCTTTCCTATTTTGATGCCTTGTATTTCTTTTTCTTGTCTAATTGCTCTGGCAAGAACCTCCAACACAATGTTGAATAATAGTGGTGATAGTGGACATCCTTGTCTTGTTCCTGATCTTAGGGGGAAAGTTTTCAATTTTTCCCCATTGAGGATGATATTAGCTGTGGGTTTTTCATATATTCCCTCTATCATTTTAAGGGAGTTCCCTTGTATTCCTATCCTTTGAAGTGTTTTCAACAGGAAAGGATGATGAATCTTGTCAAATGCCTTCTCTGCATCAATTGAGATGATCATGTGATTTTTCTGCTTTGATTTGTTGATATGGTGTATTACATTAATTGATTTTCTTATGTTGAACCATCCTTGCATACCTGGGATGAATCCTACTTGGTCATGATGTATAATTCTTTTAATGTGTTGTTGGATATGATTTGCTAGAATTTTATTGAGGATTTTTGCATCTATATTCATTAGAGAGATTGGCCTGTAGTTTTCTTTTTTTGTAATATCTTTGCCTGGTTTTGGTATGAGGGTGATGTTGGCTTCATAGAATGAATTAGGTAGTTTTCCCTCTGCTTCGATTTTTTTGAGGAGTTTGAGGAGAGTTGGTACTAATTCTTTCTGGAATGTTTGATAGAATTCAGATGTGAAGCCATCTGGTCCTGGACTTTTCTTTTTTGGAAGCTTTTGAATGACTGATTCAATTTCTTTACTTGTGATTGGTTTGTTGAGGTCATCTATGTCTTCTTGAGTCAAAGTTGGTTGTTCATGTCTTTCCAGGAACCCGTCCATTTCCTCTAAATTGTTGTATTTATTAGCATAAAGTTGTTCATAGTATCCTGTTATTACCTCCTTTATTTCTGTGAGGTCAGTAGTTATGTCTCCTCTTCCATTTCTGATCTTATTTATTTGCATCCTCTCTCTTCTTCTTTTTGTCAATCTTGCTAAGGGCCCATCAATCTTATTGATTTTCTCATAGAACCAACTTCTGGCCTTATTGATTTTCTCTATTGTTTTCATGTTTTCAATTTCATTTATTTCTGCTCTAATCTTTGTTATTTCTTTCCTTTTGCTTGCTTTGGAGTTAGTTTGCTGTTCTTTCTCCAGTTTTTCCAAATGGATAGTTAATTCCTGAATTTTTGCCTTTTCTTCTTTTCTGATATAGGCATTCAGGGCAATAAATTTCCCTCTTAGCACTGCCTTTGCTGCGTCCCATAAGTTTTGATATGTTGTGTTTTCATTTTCATTTGTCTCGAGGTATTTACTAATTTCTCTAGCAATTTCTTCTTTGACCCACTCGTTGTTTAGGAGTGTGTTGTTGAGCCTCCATGTATTTGTGAATTTTCTGGCACTCCGCCTATTATTGATTTCCAACTTCATTCCTTTATGATCCGAGAAAGTGTTGTGTATGATTTCAATCTTTTTAAATTTGTTAAGACTTGCTTTGTGACCCAGCATATGGTCTTTCTTTGAGAATGATCCATGAGCACTTGAGAAAAAGGTGTATCCTGCTGTTGTGGGATGTAATGTCCTATAAATGTCTAAGTCTTGCTCATTTATAGTAATATTCAGATTCTCTATTTCTTTATTGATCCTCTGTCTAGATGTTCTGTCCATTGATGAGACTGGTGAATTGAAGTCTCCAACTATTATGGTATATGAGTCTATTTCCCTTTTCAGTGTTTGCAGTGTATTCCTCACGTATTTTGGGGCATTCTGGTTTGGTGCGTAAATATTTATGATTGTTATGTCTTCTTGTTTAATTGTTCCTTTTATTAGTATATAGTGTCCTTCTTTGTCTCTTTTTTTTTTTGAGGTGTTTTTCCCCCAATTTTTTATTAATTAAAAAAATATATATTACAAGAAAGAAATAGAAACATTCTTAACATGTGCTCATTCCATTCTACATATACAATTAGTAATTCACAATATCATCACATAGTTGCATATTCATCATCATGATCCTTTCTCAGAACATTTGCATCAATTCAGAAAAAGAAATAAAACACAACAGAAAAATAAAACGAAAACAGAAAAAAAAATTATACCTACCATACCCCTTACCCCTCCCCCACATTGACCACTAGCATTTCAAACTAAATTTATTTTAACATTTATTCCCCCTATTATTTATTTTTATTCCATATGCTCTACCCGTCTGTTGACAAGGTAGATAAAAGGAGCATCAGACACAAGGTTTTCACAATCGCACAGCCACATTGTGAATGCTATATGATTATACAATCATCATCAAGAAACATGGCTACTGGAACACAGCTCTAAATTTTCAGGCAGTTCCCTCCAGCCTCTCCATTACATCTTAGATAACAGGGTGATATCTACTTAATTTGTAAGAATAACCTCCTGGATAACCTCTCGACTCTGTTTGGAATGGCTATTGACACTCTGTCTCATTTCACTCTTCCCCCCTTTTGGTCGAGAAGTTTTTCTCAATCCCTTGATGCTGAGTCTCAGCTCATTCTAGGGTTTCTGTTCCATATTGCCAAGAAGGTCCACAAGCCTGGGAGTCAGGTCTCACATAGACAGGGGGAGGATGGTGAGTTTGCTCGTCGTGTTGGCTGGAGAGAGAGGCCACATCTTTGAGATTGAAGTAGTAAGCTGACTCTTCTGAGCCTTCTCAGTATCAGGTCCTGCTCCACCCCATTAACTTCAGCCTTCAATTGGTCAAGTTCCTTCCTCTCAAGTTTCAACTTCTTTGTTAACCTCTCCATCCTCACTTGCTTATTTACCAGAGGTGGAAACAGCCAAAATGTCCATCAACAGGCGGGTGGCTAAACAAACTGTGGCATAATACATACGATGGAAGATTATGCAGCTTTTGGATAATCTTCCAATAAGAGGTTGAAGTGACCTAATTGACAAAAGAAATCAGACTCCACTTTTCCTTCAGCTTTTAAGATTAAAGATTCGTAGTAGCGAACAGCCTGTCCAGTCCTCCAAGCGCCTCCCTCTCCTCTGCTGTCAGACTGGTAGACCTCTCCTCGCTCTCGCCGATCGCTTTTCCGGCCGCCATTTTCTTTTCCTCATCTCCGGAAACTGTGGCGGCAGTAGCTAGCGACACTCCGCAGGATTTCATGAAAACGCAGCAAATGTACAACTCCAACGCCGCTACTCCCACTCCTGACCCCAAACGAAGGCCCGTAATGATCACTGCGCAAGACTGGTGCACAAACTTTATAGCCGCTCCTCTGCGGCGGAGAGCAAAGATGAAAACTCCCAAGGCGATGGCTAGGGCAGTGGCTGCCGAAGCTGCAGAGCCCAGTTAAGGGTCACATCGCAGGAATCATTTGCGATCGCTCCAAGCAGGCACCACTCGAAAAGACCTAACAGCGAGGACCTGTGGGGTACCAGAGGATTTGTTAGGTTTACAAACTTCCCCGGACCCAACACAAAGTTATTATAATTGTGTCACAGGGTGAACCCCATGCCACGGTGGTGATCGCCCACCACCGTCACGGGCGTCGCCAATCTTCTTTGTCTCTTTTAACTGCTTTACATTTGAAGTCTAATTTGTTGCGTATTAGTGTAGCCACTCCTGCTCTTTTCTGGTTGTTATTTGCATGAAATATCTTTTCCCAACCTTTCACTTTCAACCTATGTTCATCTTTGGGTCTAAGATGTGTTTCCTGTAGACAGCATATAGAAGGATCCTGTTTTTTAATCCATTCTGCCAATCTGTGTCTTTTGATTGGGGAATTCAGTCCATTGACATTTAGTGTTATTACTGTTTGGATAATATTTTCCTCTAACATTTTGCCTCTTGTATTATATATATCATATCTGATTTTCCTTCTTTCTACACTCTTCTCCATACTTCTCTCTTCTGTATTTTTGTATCTGACTCTAGTGCTCCCTTTAGTATTTCTTGCAGAGCTGGTCTCTTGATCACAAATTCTCTCAGTGACTTTTTGTCTGAGAATGTTTTAATTTCTCCCTCATTTTTGAAGGATAATTTTGCTGGATATAGGAGTCTTGGTTGGCAGTTTTTCTCTTTTAGTAATTTAAATATATCATCCCACTGTCTTCTAGCCTCCATGGTTTCTGCTGAGAAATCTACACATAGTCTTATTGGGTTTCCCTTGTATGTGATGGATTGTTTTTCTCTTGCTGCTTTCAAGATCCTCTCTTTCTCTTTGACCTCTGACATTCTAACTAGTAAGTGTCTTGGAGAACACCTATTTGCGTCTAATCCCTTTGGGGTGCACTGCACTTCTTGGATCTGTAATTTTAGGTCTTTCATAAGAGTTGGGAAATTTTCAGTGATAATTTCTTCCATTAGTTTTTCTCCTCCTTTTCCCTTCTCTTCTCCTTCTGGGTCACCCACAACATGTATATTTGTGTGGTTCATATTGTCATTGAGTTCCCTGATACCCTGTTAAAATTTTTCCATTCTTTTCCTGATAGTTTCTGCTTCCTTTTGGAATTCAGATGTTCCATCCTCCAAATCACTAATTCTATCTTCTGTCTTTTTAAATCTATCATTGTAGGTATCCATTGTTTTTTCCATCTTTTCTACTTTGTCCTTCACTTCCATAAGTTCTGTGATTTGTTTTTTCAGTTTTTCTATTTCTTCTTTATGTTCAGCACATGTCCTCTTCATGGCCTCCCTCAATTTATCAATTTCATTTTTGAATAGGTTTTCCATTTCTGTTCATATATTCAGCATTAGTTGTTTCAGCTCTTGTATCTCATTTGAACTATTGGTTTGTTCCTTTGACTGGGCCATATTCTCAATCTTCTGAGCATGGACAGTTATCTTCTGCTGCTGCCGTCTGGGCATTTAGTCAGATATCCCTGGGTGTCAGACCAAACAAGGTTGTAAGATTTTTCTGTGAAATCTCTGTGTTCTGTTTTTCTTATCCTGCCCAGTAGGTGGCGCTAGTGACACACGTTTGTCTGCAGGTCCCACCAGTAAAAGGTGCTGTGGGTCCTTTAACTTTGGAAAACTCTCGCCGTCCAGGAGGTTCGCTAGCCGAAGTGGCTTGGAAGAGTGCCAGCCGGCCCGGGGTCCGAACGCTGGGAGGGTCGCTGGCTGCCGCAGCCCGGGAAAGCACCCGTCCGAATTTCCTAGTCGGCCCGGGGCGCCAAGCATGGTGGGAGGGCGCAAGCCACAGCAGCCCACCCAGGAGGGTGCATGTTCCCGGGCAGTCACAGGTTTGGAAGAGGACCCCCCGTCACCATTCTCCACGACCTAGGGATTTCCGATCCAGTTCTCTCAGTTGGTCCGGGAGGCCGCATGTGGTGTGGGTGCCAGCTGCCATGGTTTGAGGGGACTGCCTGTCCAATTCTCCCAGCTGGCCCATGAAGGGGGAAGGGAGTGACTCTGGCCACTTGCTGCCCCACCCGGTGAAGCCCATGCCCCTCGGCGATCTCACCAGAGCGGGTTCTCTCAGCCAGCCAGCTGTTCCAGGATGGGCTTTGCTGTCTTTTTTATCTCTGTCGTGGCTTTGGGAGCTGTTCTGTATCGTTTCTACTCCCCTAGTAGCTGTCCTGGAGGAGAAACTAAGATCCACGCGTCTTACTAAGCCGCCATCTTTTCTGGAACCCAATGTTATTTTTGCCACCACTCCTGAGGAGTTGTATGTTAATGAAATTTGTATTCTTTTAAAATATCTTGATCACATACAGCACATTTGTACCATAGTGCCAGACATGCAAGAAGAAAATCACAGTAT
The DNA here is from genome assembly GCF_023851605.1 of Tamandua tetradactyla. NCBI lineage: Eukaryota > Metazoa > Chordata > Mammalia > Pilosa > Myrmecophagidae > Tamandua > Tamandua tetradactyla. Next base: position 328,109 of record NW_027518405.1, on the reverse strand, counting down.
AAAGTTAAATGTTGTAAATGTACATTAAAAATTAAATTCTGTAGAAGTTACCTCACTTGGCAATGGCTAATGTTAGAAGATGTATCTTAATATTTAACATTCTATAAAATATTCAAAAATCAGAATTATCTTCTCTTGAGAAGAAGAAAAAGTTGCAATAAACTTAACATCTAGAACCATAGTGATCTAGGAGCAACACATAGTTTTTATTTTAAATATTCAAGGAATCTATCATGAGGCAGTACATTTACTGGTGGAAATGGTAGTTATTCTGTTTGCATTAGCTGTTTCTGGAAATTTTGTAATGACTCTAAATGCTCTCTCGTATGATACCCAGTTAATTCCCCAACTGCTTCTTCACCAAGCCCTCCTCATTTTCACCCCATCTTGCCAACAAGACAGTTCATCTCTCTGGTCTACTATTATTGTAATGAGAAATAACCACATCAAGCAGAGATAAGGTTTTAATCAATTAGATAGTCTTGAGCATTTTTAACTGAACTAGGGGATGAGAGTATATTTAGCACAAAACCTTGCTGAAAAGACATTCTGTATGGAAACCTTAATTTTGAAACATAACTTGGAAAAATAATATAAGTGGACAATATAGCCAATGGACAATAAAACTTTCGCATGGATGACTGGTGTTAAAGGACAATTCATAAAACATTACTTGTTTTATTTAAAGTGTAAATTAAAATTTAATCCAAGTAGTCACTGAAGCCGTTTTTATCTTCTTCGTTTAAATGAAGCAGAGGTGATGTCTGGGGTGAGGCTAGGGGTGGTTTTGGTTGGTAAAGTGGTCCCAAACACAAGTTTTATGCAGGGAGTATGGATTGTATGGCAATGAAGAAAAGTATACTTTACTTCTAGAAGTTAGAAAGGATTTCAAGAAAGAAGAGGATATTTAGAAATTTGGACAGTTAGAGGAGAATAGAAAAGAAGAACATCAGTCCCTAGGTCTTAGTCTGGCATCTTTAAGTTTTTGGGTTAGTTTCTGAGTCAGTGTCTGTGTTTTAAGATATCATTTTAAAGTGTTTCAATGTTTAGAAACATATTTAAAATATTTGGAAACTGAGTCACTAATCTTTATGGTGTAGCCATCTCACAGACCTAAAAGTCCAGCCTTACCCCCCAATTATTAGATCAATCATAGAAAGTTCTAAAGGATGTGCATTCCACTTTAAATTGATAGGGAATACACTAGTCAGTAGAAGGGATGGTGGTCAGTGGTGCCTTTAAGAAGTTGGATGTGTCAACTATCTGTAGGCAGTATGGTGTGAAATGCTGTCATGAAACTACATTTCTTAATATAAATGGTGAGTATGGTATTCCAGAAAGAGAGAGGCCAGGTGTCATCCCTCAATTTTCAGATGTAAGGTAGATATAATTATTATAATTGGCATCAATCCAGAATGGTATTCAGGATGGCGGGCCCCATAGAAATCTGTGACAGATAGATCATGACAATTCTATAGGTGAGAAGGACTGATGACAGAATAGATTATCACTTCATGTGTAGAAATCAAGAAAGTGATATCAGGCACTGGAATAGAGGCTCATGTCTTTCCAGTTTCAAGATCTAAATCAGTTCACAGATCCAAGATCCATTGATTGAAGGAGACCCAAAACCCTCCACCTCGTTACAAATATTTATGCTAAATAACTTTTTGTTTTGTTTCCAAGGGTGTCTGTGACTTTTTTTCAGGGTTACAGTGTGCTGGGATGGGGCATAGTTAGACTTTTCAAGACTGGTCATTATGGAGTCTGGTCTGATGCTGACACCAGGGTATCTAAAACAATATGGTCCTCCAGATTGAGAGGAATATGGTAGACCAGTCACAACTGTCTGTGGCTTATTTCATCCTCTTGCCTGATGTCTTCTAATACACCATGGTTCTATCACTTTTACTTCCTCCTTTGTAGAAGAAGAGAGACATCTTATTTTCACAGAAATGGAGGACTATATTGTAATGTGGGGGCTGGATAAAATGGAAATACATGAGTGGATTTGGGTGGTTCAAGGAATAGACTGTACTTGATCCCTTTTAATTGCCACTTAAAGTTAGTGTGGCTGCATTTGCCCCTGGTCTTTAGCAACTTATTTTACTCCAGGTGCTAAGATGATTAATTTCAAATGATTTGTCTTCACTTGTCTCATGCCCACACCCTGTACCCTTTGCCTCTCCACTGTAGCTTCTGTTAGCCTGTGGGACATAAAATGACATAGAGCCCACTTAGCACATGTGCATGGGCAACCCTAAAGTTGAAACTTTCACTAATGGGAGGTAGGAGATGGTAAAAACGTTCTTAGTCCTTATTCATCTGGACAGACTGTCTTGAAATGCCATAGCATAAAAGGTTCTCTGAAGACTGTCCTCTGAAATCAAGTATAATCAATTGTCCTTCATTTCAAGGAGTGGCCAGTTCTTTAATGATTTCTCTCCTATTTGCTTTCAACCTCCAATACCTCACACCCCATTTCCTTCCTTCTCTCCTATGTGGGATTTCTCTCACAAGCAAAGTCATCATATAAACTTTTGCCTTGGGCTGTGTTTCTAGAAAACCCAATCTGATGTAATATAATATAATAATATATATTCCTACCCTGAGTTATTCTTTTATCTGAGTGGAGAACTCATGAACATTCTTGAAGATTCAGTTCAGTCTTATCTGTAAAGTTTGATCCATCTGAGCAAAACTGATCATTTCCTCCATTGTACCACTATTAGTTCTATAGTATATACCTCTGTCAATACATTTACCATGAAACTTTACAAGAGTATGTATGACTGCCTAAATCATGAACTCCTTGGGAGCCATCCTTATTCTTCTTTGTATTTCCAACAGCTTGAATAGTTTCTTGGATGCAGTTTCAATAAAAAATAATGGAATGAATAAATTAGTGAATTAAAATGATAAATTAAGACCATGGTCTAGTTTAGTGGTCTATATGAATGCAGAGAAAAGTCTACAAGCTGAGGGTTTATACTACATAAGTGTTACTGAACAGAGGCCGTGGTTTGTTTTTCCTGGCATGCTCAAGAACCAATTTCTCAGACATGTGGGTTTCAAAGAGAGAAAGAGTTTATTACTAGGTGTGTAGTAGGAGAACAGATGGCCTAGTGGCTCAAAATCTGTCTTCCCAAAATGCAGTAATTCAGATAGTTTCATTAGAGGAAAAAATGAACAGAGTTTAGGATAATGAACACAGTAGCCCCAGACAATGTAATTAAAAGTGATCTAATTAATGGGCATATGCATATTGATTACATATTTAGTCATAAAATGTAAGAAAATGGCAGAATGAGGTATAGAGGATTTATAGGTTAAAGTCTGAACTTCTGCACAATTTCAGGCAGGCCCACTCTGGTTAGAGCCAGTCTCAGCTATCATGGTACCTTGGACTCGGGGTGGGTTAGTTCTGGACTGACCCCAGAACTTTTGTTAATAAATGTTAGTGGTTGTCCTTAGTGATTACAAGACTCTAAAGTTGAAAAACTGGGTAACTGGGTACAAATGAAGGTTAGTTACAAGGTTTTAACAATCACAGGGGCAGGAGATAAAGGCTATACAATATTGGAGATCAGGGCAGCTGGATTGTAATTTAGAGATTTCAGGTATTTTCCTTTGTCTACTCCAATATACCAGCAAGCAAAAAGGAATACCTATATAATTATTCAGTAATCAACATCATTCCTTAAATCTTAATTTCTCTGTTACATAAAGTAGCTATTTACCTACTATGTACCTATCATGAAATTATATACAAATATTAGGTAACTAACTGTATTTTATCCATCTGTCTGTATATTTTGCTATCTATATCTATCTATCTATATCTATCTATCTATCAATCTATCTATCTATTTATCTGTCTGTCTGCCTCCTACTTTTCTGTGTCTTTATTGACAGTTTGTAATACCCTTTGGAGAAGAGAAAGAGACTAGATAAGGGTCATTGATAAAGCAACAGAACAGGAGGTGAGTTGTTAAAAATCCAAACAGTATATTCTTTGGAGAGCTGGTTTTTAGTGCTTAAGGTAAGAAGTGAGCCTGCATTGGTTCTTGGTTTGGGTTCAGTGTGTTTTGATTCTGGTAGAGATCCTGTCATTATAATGGTCTTGTTGCAGTGTTTAACCTAGAAATAGCAGGTATAAGAAAGACATCATTTTCCCCAGTAACTGATATGTCAATAAAGGCACTTCATTTGTAGCTAGAATACTTGGATCTTTAAGTCAAAGATTCCTGAACACATATTAATTTATTTTTGGCTCCCTCTCTTACTTACCTCTTCCCTCTAATCCCTGACTGCAACTCAGCAAAATTGTTATTGTACTTACTTGTAGCTGTCCTCTCTCATTTCTATGCTACTCTCTGTTTTGCTAGTCATTGCACACTTTCCACCCCCCTCATGTAGAGTAAGAGAATTGATTGCCTGCATCCAGAGTGTAATAAGTTATTAGCCTGTTATGCTTTGTCATCGTCTTTCTTTCAAACTTAGCCCTCAAGCTAACCTCCAAAAATGCCAGAAAGTCATCAAACCCTAGGGGGGCTACAAAAGTTCATGAACTTTGGTTTCTATGTTCTAGAGAAGTTGCCATTTTACTATAAATGTTCAGAAAGTATAAGAGAAAAATTTTGTGTCCAGTTGAAAACACACTATTAGCGTTTAATTATTTGCTAGTGAATATCTTTCTGACCTAAGTGTACTACTTATGGGGTGAGAATAAAGAGAGAGAATCTGTTCAACTTATCCTTTCATTATTTATCCAAACTTATTAATGAATACTTTCTTTTTTGAGTACTCCACTTTGAAATAATGCATCTCAGAAAATAATTGTGGTTTGTTTGTCCAGAACACCTATTTGGAATGAATTACAGCTCTTGAAATCTCTATTATTTTCTTGCTTTATCATGCCTTTAGTAAATATCTAAGTTCCTGTCAAGGTACCTAATATTCCTTGCTCCAAGTTTTATGTAAAAAGCCACAAAACAATTCTAGGAGAGTGTGGGGCAGTCTTCATACTGTCAAAGGAAAGTGACCCTCATTTTTTTTGTAGCAGCATCTTCTGTTTATTTATTTATGTATGTATATATATATTGAAAAAACTTCACACACATATACTATATCTACTGTATACAATCAATGGCTCATATAGTTGTGTATTCAACACCATGATCATTGTTTTAACTTCATTCATTAAAAAAACATAACAACACGACTTCCAGAGAAGATGGCGGCTTAGTAAGACACGCAGATCTTAGTTCCTCCTCCAGAACAGCTACTAGGGGAGTAGAAATGATACAGAACAGCTCCCCGAGCCACAACAGAGATAAAAAAGAAAGCATACCCCATCCTGGAATGGCTGACTGGCTGAGAGAACCCGCTCCGGTGTGATCACCAAAGGGCGTGGGGTTCCCCGGGTGGGGCAGCAAAAGCGGCCGGAGTCCCCTCCTCCTTCCCGGGCCAGCTGACAGAATTGGGCAGGCAGTCCCCCCAAGCCATGGTGGCTGGCGCCCCCACCACACACAGCCTCCTGGACCAACTGAGAGAATTGGATCGGAAATCCCCAGGCCGCAGAGAATGGTGACCGGGGGGGGGGTCCCTTCCAAACACGTGACTCCCTGGTCCAGCTGGGAACAGTGCACTTTCCAGATCGCGATGGTTGGCACCCTCCCACCATGCTTGGCACCCCAGGCTGACTAGGAAATTCGGATGGGCACTCTCACAGGCTGTGGAGGCCGGTGACCCTCCCTGCGTTCGGACCCCCAGGCTGGTTGGCACTCTTCCAAGCTGCTTTGGCTGGCAAACCCCCCCACAGCAACAGTTTTCCAAAGTTAAAGGACCCACAGTACCTTTTACTGGTGGGACCCGCAGACAAACGTGTGTCACGAGCACCAAATATGGGGCAGGATAAGAAAAATAGAACCTAGAGATTTCACAGAAAAATCTTACAGCCTTGTTGGGTCCAACACCCAGGGAAATCTGACTAAATGCCCAGACACCAGCAGAAGATAACAGATAATGCTCAGTAAATTGAAAATATGGCCCAGTCAAAGGAACAAACCAATAGTTCAAATGAGATACAGGAGCTGAGACAACTAATGCTGAATATACGAACAGAAATAGAAAACCTCTTCAAAAACGAAATCAATAAATTGAGGGAGGACATGAAGAAGACATGGGCTGAACAAAAATAAGAAATAGAAAAACTGAAAAAACAAATCACAGAACTTATGGAAGTGAAGGATAAAGTAGAAAAGACGAAAAAACAATGGATACCTACAATGATAGATTTAAAAAGACAGAAGATAGAATTAGTGATTTGGAGGATGGAACATCTGAATTCCAAAAGGAAGCAGAAACTATCGGGAAAAGAATGGAAAAATTTGAACAGGGTATCTGGGAACTCAAGGACAATATGAACCACACAAATATACGTGTTGTGAGTGTCCCAGAAGGAGAAGAGAAGGGAACAGGAGGAAAAAAACTAATGGAAGAAATTATCACTGAAAATTACCCAACTCTTATGAAAAACCTAAAATTATAGATCTAAGAAGTGCAGCACACCCCAAAGAGATTAGACCCAAATAGGTGTTCTCCAAGACACTTACTAGTTAAAATGTCAGAGGTGAAAGAGAAAGAGAAGATCTTGAAAGCAGCAAGAGAAAAACAATCCATCACATACAAGGGAAACCCAATAAGACTATGTGTAGATTTATCAGCAGAAACCATGGAAGCTAGAAGACAGTGGGATGATATATTTAAATTACTAAAAGAGAAAAACTGCCAACCAAGACTCCTATATCCAGCAAAATTGTCCTTCAAAATTGAGGGAGAAATTAAAACATTCTCAGAAAAAAAGTCACTGAGAGAATTTGTGATCAAGAGACCACCTCTGCAAGAAATACTAAAGGAAGCACTAGAGTCAGATACGAAAAACAGAAGAGAGAGGTATGGAGAAGAGTGCAGAAAGAAAGAAAGTTAGATATGATACATATAATACAAAAGGCAAAATGTTAGAAGAAAATATTAACCAAACAGTAATAACACTAAATGTTAATGGACTGAATTCCCCAATCAAAAGACATAGATTGGCAGAATGGATTTAAAAACAGGATCCTTCCACATGCTGTCTACAGGAAACACATCTTAGACCCAAAGATAAACATAGGTTGAAAGTGAAAGGTTGGGAAAAGATATTTCATGCAAATAACAACCAGAAAAGAGCAGGAGTGGCGATACGAATATCCAACAAATTAGACTTCAAATGTAAAACAGTTAAAAGAGACAAAGAAGGACATTATATACTAATAAAAGGAACAATTAAACAAGAAGACATAACAGTCATAAATATTTATGCACTGAACTAGAGTGCCCCAAAATACATGAGGAATGCATTGCAAACACTGAAAAGGGAAATAGCCACATATACCATAATAGTTGGAGACTTCAATTCAGCAGTCTCATCAATGGACAGAACATCTAGACAGAGGATCAATAAAGAAATAGAGAATCTGAATATTACTATAAATGAGCTAGACTTAACAGACATTTATAGGACATTACATCCCACAACAGCAGGATAAACCTTTTCTCAAGTGCTCATGGATCATTCTCAAAGATAGACCATATGCTGGGTCACAAAGTAAGACTTAACAAATTTAAAAAGATTGAAATCATACACAACAGTTTCTCAGATCATAAAGGAATGAAGTTGGAAATCAATAATAGGTGGAGTGCCAGAAAATTCACAAGTACGTGGAGGCTCAACAACACACTCTTAAACAACGAGTGGGTCAAAGAAGAAATTGCAAGAGAAGTTAGTAAATACATCAAGGTGAATGAAAATGGAAACACAACATATCCAAACTTATGGGACGCAGCAAAGGCAGTGCTAAGAGGGTAAAATCTTAAGCAACGAGTGGGTCAAAGAAGAAATTGCAAGAGAAGTTAGTAAATACATCAAGGTGAATGAAAATGGAAACACAACATATCCAAACTTATGGGACACAGCAAAGGCAGTGCTAAGAGGGAAATTTATTGACCCAAATGCCTATATCAGAAGAGAAGAAAAGGCAAAAATGCAGGAATTAACTGACCACTTGGAAGAACTGGAGAAAGAACAGCAAACTAATCCCAAAGCAAGCAAAAGGAAAGAAATAACAAAGATTAGAGCAGAAATAAATGAAATTGAAAACATGAAAACAATAGAGAAAATCAATAAGGCCAGAAGTTGGTTCTATGAGAAAATCAATAAGATTTATGGGCCCTTAGCAAGATTGACAAAAAGAAGAGAGAGGATGCAAATAAATAAGATCAGAAATGGAAGAGGAGACATAACTACTGACATCACAGAAATAAAGGAGGTAATAACAGGATACTATGAACAACTTTACGCTAATAAATACAACAATTTAGAGGAAATGGACGGGTTCCTGAAAAGACATGAACAACCAACTTTGACTCAAGAAGACTTAGATGACCTGAACAAACCAATCACAAGTAAAGAAATTGAATTAGTCATTCAAAAGCTTCCTAAAAAGAAAAGTCCAGGACCAGACGGCTTCACATCTGAATTCTATCAAACATTCCAGAAAGAATTAGTACCAACTCTCCTCAAACTCTTCAAAAAAATCGAAGTGGAGGGAAAACTACCTAATTCATTCTATGAAGCCAACATCACCCGCATACCAAAACCAGGCAAAGATATTACAAAGAAAGAAAACTACAGGCCAATCTCTCTAATGAACATAGATGCAAAAATCCTCAATAAAATTCTAGCAAATCATATCCAACAACACATTAAGAGAATTATACATCATGACCAAGTAGGATTCATCCTAGGTATGCAAGGATGGTTCAACATAAGAAAATCAATTAATGTAATACACCATATCAACAAATCAAAGCAGAAAAATCACATGATCATCTCAGTTGATGCACAGAAAGCATTTGACAAGATTCAACATCCTTTCCTGTTGAAAACACTTCAAAAGATAGGAATACAAAGGAACTTCATTAAAATGATAGAGGAAATATATGAAAAACCCACAGCTAATATCATCCTCAATGGGGAAAAATTGAAAACTTTCCCCCTAAGATCAGGAAAAATACAAGGATCTATCACCAATATTATTCAACATTGTGTTGGAGGTTCTTGCCAGAGCAATTAGACAAGAAAAAGAAATACAAGGTATCAAAATTGGAAAGGAAGAAGTAAAACCATCACTGTTTGCAGACGATATGATACTATACATCAAAAACCCAGAAAAATCCACAACAAAACTACTAGAGCTAATAAATGAGTACAGCAAAGTTGCAGGTTACAAGATCAACATTCAAAAATCTGTAGCATTTCTATACACTAGCAATGAACAAGCGGAGGGGGAAATCAAGAAACGAATCCCATTTACAATTGCAACTAAAAGAATAAAATACCTAGGAATAAATTTAACTAAAGAGACAAAAAACCTATATAAAGAAAACTACAAAAAACTGCTAAAAGAAATCACAGAAGACCTAAATAGATGGAAGGGCATACCGTGTTCATGGATTGGAAGACTAAATATAGTTAAGATGTCAATCCTACCTAAATTGATTTACAGATTCAATGCAATACCAATCAAAATCCCAACAATTTATTTTTCAGAAATAGAAAAACCAATAAGCAAATTTATCTGGAAGGGCAGGGTGCCCCGAATTGCTAAAAACATCTTGAGGAAAAAAAACGAAGCTGGAGGTCTTGCACTGCCTGACTTTAAGGCATATTATGAAGCCACAGTGGTCAAAACAGCATGGTATTGGCATAAAGATAGATATATCGACCAATGGAAACGAATAGAGTCCTCAGATATAGACCCTCTCATCTATGGACATTTGATGTTTGATAAGGCAGTCAAGCCAACTCACCTGGGACAGAACAGTCTCTTCAATAAATGGTGCCTAGAGAACTGGATATCCATATGCAAAAGAATGAAAGAAGACCCATATCTCACACCCTATACAAAAGTTAACTCAAAATGGATCAAAGATCTAAACATTAGGTCTAAGACCATAAAACAGTTAGAGGAAAATATTGGGAGATATCTTATGAAACTTATAATTGGAGGCGGTTTTATGGACCTTAAACCTAAAGCAAGAGCACTGAAGAAGGAAATAAATAAATGGGAGCTCCTCAAAATTAAACACTTTTGTGCATCAAAGAACTTCATCAAGAAAGTAGAAGGACAGCCTACACAATGGGAGACAATATTTGGAAATGACATATCAGATAAAGGTCTAGTATCCAGCATTTATAAAGAGATTGTTCAACTCAACAACAACAAAAAGACAGCCAACCCAATTCCAAAATGGGAAAAAGACTTGAACAGACACCTCTCAGAAGAGGAAATATAAATGGCCAAAAGGCACATGAAGAGATGCTCAATATCCCTGGCCATTAGAGAAATGCAAATCAAAACCACAATGAGATATCATCTCACACCCACCAGAATGGCCATTATCAACAAAACAGAAAATGACAAGTGCTGGAGAGGATGCGGAGAAAGAGGTACACTTATCCACTGTTGGTGGGAATGTCAAATGGTGCAATCACTGTGGAAGGCAGTTTGGCAGTTCCTCAAAAAGCTGAATATAGAATTGCCATACGACCCAGCAATACCATTGCTGGGTATCTACTCAAAAGACTTAAGGGCAAAGACACAAACGGACATTTGCACACCAATGTTTATAGCAGCATTATTTACAATTGCAAAGAGATGGAAACAGCCAAAATGTCCATCAATAGAGGAGTGGCTAAACAAACTTTGGTATATACATACGATGGAATATTATGCAGCTTTAAGACAGGATAAACTTATGAAGCATGTAATAACATGGATGGACCTAGAGAACATTATGCTGAGTGAGTCTAGCCAAAAACTAAAGGACAAATACTGTATGGTCTCACTGATGTGAACCGACATTCGAGAATAAACTTGGAATATGTTATTGATAACAGAGTCCAGCAGGAGTTAGAAACAGGGTAAGATAATCGGTAATTGGAGCTGAAAGGATACAGACTGTGCAGCAGGGCTAGATACAAAAACTCAAAAATGGACAGCACAATAATACCTAATTGTAAAGTAATCATGTTAAAGCACTGAATGAAGCTGCATCTGAGGTATAGGTTTTTTTTTTTTTACTCTTATTAGTACTTTTATTTTTTTTCTCTATATTAACATTCTATATCTTTTTCTGTTGTGTTGCTAGTTCTTCTAAACCGATGCAAATGTACTAAGAAACAATGATCATGCATCTAGGTGATGATATTAAGAATTACTGATTGCATATGTAGAATGGTATGATTTATAATGTTGGGTTAATTTTTTTTCTGTTAATTAATAAAAAAACATAACAAATGCATTCTTTTTTTAAATTTATTAATTAAAAAATTAAGAAACCAAACAAAATATCAGTATATATAATCGGTAATTTATGATATCATCACTAAGTTGCATATTCATCATTTCTTAGAACATTTGCATTAATTCAGAAAAAGAAATAAAAAGAAAATAGAAAAAGAAATAAAATGAACACAGGAAAGAAAAAAAAATTATACCTACCATACCCCTTACCCCTTGCTTTCATTGATCACTAGCATTTCTAACTAAATTTATTTTAGCATTTATGCTCCCTATTATTTATTTTTATTCCATGTGTTCTACTCCTTTGTTGACAAGGTAGATAAAAGGAGCATCAGACACAAGGTTTTCACAATCACACAGTCACATTGTGAAAGCTATATTATTATACAATCATCCTCAAGAATCTTGGCTACTGGAACACAGCTGTACATTTTCAGGCTCTTCCCTCCAGCCTCTCCATTACATCTTGAATAACAAGATGACATCTACTTGATGTATAAGAATAACCCCCAAGATAACCTCTTGACTCTGTTTGGAATTTCACAGCCATTGACACTGTCTCATTTCACTCTTCCTCGTTTTGGTGACCCTCATTTTGCAAAATCATAGCTATTTATATTGGGCTTGTAATAATATGTCATCTGTAATGTTTTTTGTTAAATCCTGACCCTTTAAGCAAAGAAAATAGAAACGGTTTGAGATAAGTAATTAATAAATATTATAAATTTGTTAATTCAATAATTTTAAGTGGGGCCATATATGTTTAGGAAGACAAATCTGAAAGTTATATATGAAGGCCCACCAAATTTTGGTCTGCATTGCACATACTTTCAAATGTTGAAACAATAGCCTACTGGGATGGCAGTTAGCAAGAAATGTTAGTTAATCTACCCACCAAATATGACCACACCTTGTTCTATTTTTCACAAATATTTTGTGTACAGAGATACAAACTTCTGTAAAGTTCCAGAACAGATGGTGCTCCAGAATAGCAGTGCATTGGCAAACAATGAATAAAGTCTCTGGAACTACTGGCTTGTTTGTGAGTTGCCTGTTCTGATCATCACTGTCATTAGACTCAAATTTGACACTAGTGGTGAAATGGGAGGTTGGGGACATGGAGGTAGTGTTGGTGAAAGCTAGTGGCAAAAAGGAGGAGAAAGAGCAAATGCCCTTAATGAGATTAGGTAACATCTGATCTTAGGTATGGTAATTAAAATCTCCTTTATTTCAAAAAATGAAACAAATTCAGACACACAGAAAGATTTAATATGCTTATTCATATTACTCTCCCTCTTGTATATTCTCCTGCACTCCCTGATCTCCTGTTTTGTCTTTTATTACTAGAATAGGGTTTCTCAACATTGTCACTATTAACATTTGAGGCAGATTAATTAATTGTTGTAGAAGGGAGGGGAATCTGGGCTGTCATGTGTGTTGTAGGATAATTAATAGCATCTCTGGCCTTTGCCTACTAGATTCCTGATACATAACATCTGCAACTACCCCCACCATCCCCCACCCCTCACCCCTGCATTGTGACAGTCAAACCTGTCTTCAGCCATTGCTAACTTTCCTCTAGAAGAGAAAATCACCTCTTGTTGCGAGCTGCTGTACTAAAAGAAGAATTTTAGAAACTTCTTTTTAATTAAGGTGATGTTAGCTGCTCTGATCAAGTCTCAGTTGCTCAAGAGAATGAATGATTATTTTTTGATCACTTCACAATCAAGCACAGATATTCCTGGTCAGATGGCCATACATGTGATCATTAAGGCACCTAAGTACTCTACATCTCAATGATCTGCTCTCCTCTAGGTAGTTGGCATTGAAAAAGAGACTGGTGGAGAACAAAACAGACAATTCCTAGCTATTTTGGATAGGAATTGGTATACACAACATCTCCACTTATATGTCATTGTGAGAAATAGTCACTGGCCCCAGGTAGATGCATGTAGCCTGGGAAATCCAGTCCCTGAGAGGCATCTGCAATGATTCTAATTCCAGAAATGGAACATGAGTCTTTGGGTGGGGTTTGCAACTTGCCCTTCTGTGCTGCAGAAATTTTGAGTATTTTTTTCTTTTTAATGTGGTCCCTGAGTTTGGGTTGTTGACAATTCTTAGGAGAGAGACCACTGAGGGTCTACTGGACAGAATATATGCAAATATCCTTAAGAATATGATATTAAGATAACCGGGAAAAAGAAAAATTCTAGAAAATTAAAGATATTTTAGTTCCATAATTAAACTATAAATTTAATTTTGGTATATTTAAAATATCTACCATGGTGCATATTCATCTAAACTGAATTTTAAGCTCCCACAATATGGGAGACTTAGAGGAACATAAGTCTGATATTTGGTTCTGATTCTGCCCTCACTGTTGTGAGATTTGGGAAAAGTAACTGAACCTCACAGCATGCTCATTTTATATCTGTAAAACAGACATAAAATCTCCTTTTAAAATTTCTTTATAGAGTATAGCAATGAGGGCATTGTATAACTGAAAAAACCATTGATTCTAGGTATTTTCAAGGCATTACATTTATATTGTACCATTTGTTATGGTTCACTGCATGAGGTCAGTACCTGTTTCAGCTCTTGGTCCATTGTCCAGTAGCTGTGGGGACTCTGCATTATTTGAAGACAAGAAAACTAAGAGGCCTCATGGGAAACTTGTGAGTCTAGTGTACATTTGGACTTAATTGTGGAGACCCTAGTCAGGCTATTTGAAATGACTATCCTCTCTAATGTAGGGACAATACAAGCTTCTGTGACATGTAAGAAAATTTGAAATATTAGGAACATATCACTGTAAGCCAGAAAATTCCCTTATGAAGAGCAGCCAGCAGTGCAGGCTTTGGCTTTTGTAGATTGGGTGCCTCAGTAAGATCTTTGTTGCAAGGTTGGAGGTATTACCCATGGTCCTGAAATGTCCAGTCCTGAGTTTTCAAGGGTCATAATCCCAATGCTTGACACAGCATGTGCCCATGACATTGCCCTTTTGACTGTAACTACCCTTTACTCTCCACTAGATCACAACTGACCTGTGAAACCAATCTTAAGCATTGGATCGCTTCTGTCTGACTTCCATTAATCTCCATGCCTACTGCCAGACTGTAATTAGGCTGATCCTCACTTGCCCTGGGTATGTCCCAGATCTACGTTCTTGTTTTCAACATAAACATTGATACAGCAGTGAATAATACATATATCGGGCATATAGTCAATGTTTGGAGAAGCATCTTCATAGGGAACAGTAATTATTGTTAACTTCAAACTAATTGTTATGGCTTGTGATCTTTTAAGATATTTAAAAAGAACCTGGATTAATCAAATAAATCTTAATTACTTGTGGGTACATTATAAGAACAGTGATGTGGTTGCAAATTAATACTTTTGCTGATTATTCAGTTTTCTTATCTGGGCCAAGAATCCCAAAAGACGCATATATATTTATAACCAGTGATGAAATCATATGAAATACTTTGATATTCATTATATTATCTCACAAAGCTCCTTTGTCATGTAAATACCCCAGTCTGTTATTAAAGAAAGACAAGAGAGATACAAGCTATGTCTTTGGCATTGCGGTCTGATTATTTTATTCAATGACTTCTAAGCATATGAAGTGTATTATTTATGCCAAGCACCAAAAACACATTACTTACATTAAGAAGAATTGTATTTGGCACAGTTGGTTATTATGGAGGAGTTAGTTGTAACAGCCCAGGGCACAGATAAACCAGCCTGAGAAGGAGCATTGATCTGGGATGACTGCAGTGGTTTAATACTTCTTTAAATATCACAGAACACTCCATTCAATAAAATATGGATCCAGACTGTCAGACAACAGAAGTTATATGCTAGAACTACTTCTTTAATTATGGAAATGATGTACAGTGAATAATTTGCTGTGTTTTGGTGCTTATTACTTCTTTATTTAAAAAACCTTTTACTCTGAGTTAAATTTTGAAAGCACTTTGGTCTATGACTCTGTACAGCCGAAAAAAAGCCCTTTTGCTGGTCTCCTTTCATTGATTAGCTAAGCACATGCTCATGAGGTTCCCAATTCTTTTAACCAACATCTTCTCTTGTGACAATCGATTTACACACTTTGTCTTTCAAAGAAGTAATTTGTCATGTGTCTACTCAACTCTCTTGCCTTTCTGTTCCATTCTTATTCCTTTCAAATTTCTCCCTAAAAGAAGTCATATCATGCCATTCCTTGTGTTAAATCTTCCAATGGGATTCCATTGCAGTAAACATAAAATCCAAGCTACTGACCATGTCCTGCAAAAACATACATGTTACAGAGATACCTCTGTTACCTACAACTCTAGTCTTAGCTTTTATTTCTATCTTTTTCATTATGCCTCAGCCTCTGTGGTCTTCATTCTATTCTTCCAACACAGCATGCTCCTTTAGGCTTTAGGAACCTTGCTCCTACTGATCCCTCTGCCTAGCAATTTGCATTACTATCTCCATGTAGTTAGTGGGATTAAGTTTAAACATCACCTCCCAGGTTGATCCTTCCCTTGCAGCTTTCTATAAATTAACCTGCCCCTCCACTGCCCAAATACATTTATTTTAATATGCTATATTATTTTCTTTAAACCCCTTATTATTCTATGTTTGCTCCCAAAGAACACATACTTTTTGCCATCATTTCTGTGCTCCCAACAACTAGAACCAATCTGGCACATAATGTTATGAATAAATATGAATGGATTGAATACTCCTATGCTTATTATATTTCTGTATAGAAAGCATCTGTTTATAGGCACAACCCTTTGTATGTATAATTTATATAACTTTTATGTAGGGGACAATGTTTAGACAGAAAGTTTCATAGATTCAAAAAGATATATTTTAGATCATTACTGAAATATTCCCCACAAATCTACAGTTATTTGGATTTCAACAATGGGAGGATACCATACAAGGTATCTCACTTTGACCCCTATATATGTGATGACATTGCCCTGCGTTGATAGTCATATGTTATACCCGGGTGTATATGCCATGAGTGTGTATGTGTATATAAAATGTGTTTTTTATTCATTATAATAAACCACATGACTACAGTATTCTTAACAGTTTGCAAGGTCACATTTGACCCAAATAGGAACACTGACCCAATTGCATGGCACATTTAACAAAACCGATTTTATCACTGTGGTATATTTTTGAAGTTCAAAAAAGAGTCAGCTGAAACACATGTAAATAATTTGGAGTATTTGATTATTTTGTTTTTTATGCCAGTCATGTTCTGCTTCAAGATTCATCTGTGAAATAGCAACTGACAGTGTGACAGACAGTTCTGAAACCTTTCTCTTCTTTCCTGTCACATTTTCAAAGCAACTCTTAGAAAGGCACTTAAATGGACTTCAGTTAGAATGGGGTGGGGTGTGTTCTTAAGACATAACTATAAGTGGCAAATTATAAAGGTTAATTGAATTGTGCTGATTCGGAAAACCACACACCATGTCAGATATGTATTTATTTATTTAGTATAAATGAGGGCAAAAAATGGGGTAGAAAGAGTATATGTGGATGGAAGTTCCACTAGTCCTATTGAAGGAGATGCACAATACTTACTTGAAGTGACGTTTTAAAAATTTAAAAAGTCATTAAATACCTCTACTCTGAATTATAATAGATTAGGTTTGAAACTGCATAAAAGTAAAATTGTATTACTATGTTCTTTTAATGATGTAGATTTGGTTAAGAAAAGATATGTGCAAACAAAACAGACAATGACAGCCTTTAAATTGAACTCGACCTATTCTATTTCCTTTTGTTTTGTGTTCAAGTTGTTTTATTTTTAAGTTTTGCTTTCAGGTAGAAAACTATGTAATGATATAGAGCATATCAGAAAATCAAGTATCTTACTTTTCTAATATAAATTTTAAAGTATGTAACAACAATAGAAATATTAACATTCAATTTGATCAGCACTAGAAGAGGACATTGGAGTTGCAGTGCCTACATTATTTGGCATACAGAAAGGAATATATTATGGCTAATTCATACATCGTGATTGTATGTGATAGATTGCAATGATCGCTTCATTTACTTAACCCTACCTATGTACACATTCTTCAGATTTTTTCCTGTCCTCTAAAAAGAAGAGGAAGCACTTATTTTCAGATCTTTAAGTAGAACTGGCTTTGTGACTACAAAGCCTACCATCAAAACACATTGCATATTTTCATTTGTCCACTGTTTATCTATGTCACAACCATGATAGCATGGCCAGGATGAGAAGAGACATGTGGAAGAGTCCCCTGTTTCCCTAGACAGGCCATTCTAGACATGTGGATGAGTCTAGCTGAGTTCAACAGACCAACCCAGGTGCCTGGCTGCTGATCACAGGCTTGTCAGTGAACCCAGCTGAGATGACCTAGGTCTAGTCTGGGTCAACTAAAACTTGAGATAAATAAAATTTATTTGTTTCATGTCACTGAGATTATCATGGTTGTTTGCTATGCAGGTATTATTTAATTTTAAATTTACACAAGTTGTAAAATTGTACAGAGATGTCCACATTCTCCTTACCAAGATTCCTCTAATGTAAACATCTCAAATAACCACGTTACATTTATCAAAGCTAAAGAAAATGACATTGGTGCAACATTACTAACCAATAATGGTAATAATGGCAGACTTTGCAGATTTCACCAGTTTTTCCACACTTGTCCTTTTTCTGTTCTAGGACTAATTCAGAATACCACATTGCATTTAGTCATGCTTTCTTGGTAGCCTCCATTCTGTGACAGTTTATAGGTTTTTCCTAGTTTTTCATGTTCTTGACACTTTTGAAAAGCACTGGACATGTATTTTGTATAATGTCCATCAAATTGAATTTTTCTGATATTTTGTCATCATTAGACAGGAGTTATGGGGTTTTGGAAAGAATATCACAAAGATGAAGTGCTCTTCTCATCAGTTTGCATAAAGGGGTAAGTAAATGATATCAACACAACTTATTACTGGTGATGTTGACCTAGACCAGTTGGTTTAGGTGGTATTTTCTAGGTCTCTCCACTTGTAGAGTTTATTATTTTTCACTTTCATATTCTGTTCATTCAAACTGAGTCAGTAAGTCTAGCCCACACTCTAAAGGAAGGGGACTAAGCTCCACCTACTGGAAGGAGGAATATTAAAGAATTTGAGAGTACGTATTTAAATCATGTGAGTAATTAATTAGTGCTTTGGGGAGTTACTTTGAGTCTATTCAAATATTTTCATTCCTCAAAGTTTTGCCCATTAATTTTAGCATTCTTTGGTAGATCTTGCTAGCAGAAATTATTATTGTGATGTTCTAATGCTGATTTAATGTTCCTCTCATGCCTTCCACTTATATTATTTGGAATTCTTCAGTATACAACATTTGCCCTTATCCCCTATTCATTTATTTATTCAATAATTTATTTATGTTGGTAAGGATTCATGAATATATATTTTATTTTTTTGTATTAAAATCCAATACTATCATTATTTGTTTTGTTGCTGAAATTTTTCCAGCTTTCACCATTAAAGCTCCTTCAGGTAGGATTCTATATTTTATAGCAGACCCACAGTTTCTTTTTTTTTTTTTTTTTAGGAGTTCCTTACTTTCTGGCACTGCACATTGCTCAAGGCTTATCTTGTATTTTCTCAGCTTCAACCCTAGAATGAGCTTTATTTTGGAGAAAGTAAAACGTGGGTGCAAAGTGTGCTCATTGCTATTTTAGTTTCACTAATTCTAGGTTATCTCAGCAGATAAAATTAGAGAACATATGTATTCACACATACCAGTTTCTACATCTATGTATTGTGTGTGTGTATATATGTATATATTTATTGTATGCTGTATGGTGGGGTCACATTCCATTATTTTCCCTGTGAGTATCCTGTTATTGCAGCACCACTTGTTGAATTTTTTATTTGTTTGTTTGTTTGTTTTTTGGGGAAGTGCATGGACTATGAATCGAACCAGGTCTCCTGCATGGCAGGCAAGAATTCTACCAGTGAACTACCCTCACACCCCTTGTATTGTATGTATATTAAAATAAACATGCATTTACACTGCTATGAGTTCATACTGATATCTGTGACTACAATCCAAAACCAAAGAGTTAGTTCATTCCAGCCTTCCTTCTTTGCTTATTTGTAACTTCTTTCTCAGACAGTTAGGAATAAGGCTCCTATATTTACTGATTTGTTCAACCCTAGTATACATTTAAAGTAGCTTCAGAATTGCTAGCCCATTCCTCTGGGTCAGACAGATATCATGATTATAAAATCCTTTACAAACCAATACATGATTAGATAAAATATTTGAGATCTGGCCAACTTAGCAAATCAGCTAGGCAGGAATTAGCTGATTGACTGAAATGGTCATATATGAACATGAACTCAAGGAAAGAGGCTAAGGTGGAAAAACATTTGACCTAAGATATTTTCTTAAGATATTGAGACATCTGAGAGGTTAAAAATTGAAGTAGAGAATTAAACCATTAGGGTGAGTGGTTGAGTTTTTGTTACACTTTAGTACTTGTTATTTGAATCCATTAGAAATTATATTAGTCATTTTGGAATAACTTCCTTGTAATAATCTCTTTTCTGTAAGTGCTTCCCCTAATTTTGCTGAAGGAGCCCATCTGTATGGCCATTTATTTAGCAGGTGACCTCTTGGATACAGTTAATTGTATGAGGGACAATCACCTGTCTCATACTGACTTGGCACTCCCAATGAGAATTCAGATGAAAACTGATTTTGCAAACTTTAATGTATTTTTAAATTACCTGGGATCTTGTTAAAATGCAGATTCAGATTCAGGAAATATAGGATGGACCCAGATATTCTGCATTTCTAGTCGGCTGCAAAGTGCACTAATGTTGTTGGTCCACAGACTATATTTTGAATAGCAAGACGAAAGACAGATCTATGATTAGTTGGTCAGAATGCTATTAGTCCATATAGATTTGGCAGAGTCAACTCTCTCACAACCCAATCATGTGGCTGATTAATTGAAGAAGCAGGAACTGAGAAACTTACCAAGAACTATGCAGAGAAAGAATAAAGCAGATGGGGAGCCTCTAAGATCATTGATTACATGGTGTTTGATAGAGTTGGGGACAAAGTGGAGTTACCCAGAAAATAGTTTAGGTCCCAAGAACTCAGTTGTACTTCCTGCTCTAAATTCCAATCCATTATAATACCACTTTATTTTTATTTTTAATGGAACGCTTTTCCTTGAATCCCAACCCCCTGATCTAGAGCCATAAAAGAATAGTACTCTTCACTGCCCTCTCACTATTTCCCCAAAAGAAAAATAAAACCTTTGGAAATATATGGACTTAGAAATACAGATATTTATTTCAAACTGATTATAATTTCTATTTGTTCAGCAACTTTCTCAAGAGGTTCAGTACCTTTTATACAAAGTGAAAGATTTCTCCAAAATCTAATGGCATGTTTATAACTCAAACAAAAATTTGGTAATAAAATTTAAAAAGATGTTTCACATAATTTTTTAAAAGTTGATTAGAAATCATAAAGCCAGCACAGTGTGTTTTTTGTTAGGCCAATATTTCTTATTTATGTGATGGTAGCTGTGTGGTAGAACTGAAATCACAGCCACAGTTGACTTCTGGAGTAAAAGGGTAGATCAGATGATTTCTCAAAATCTCATCTGCTAGTATAGTTAGATCAAAGATACTGGGAGGATGTTACAACAGGGTAGGTAGGTTTTGGTTGTGTCATCTGAGTGGGGACAACAAAATAAGATATGGTCCAAATCACCTCATCTCTTTTCTTGCCTCTCCATCCCACCTACCCCAAAAGACCCTGATACTTATCAGCATTATTTGTCAAATTAAATTATTTATTCATTCAAAAAACATTTGTGAAGTGCATATATACCCCTATCAAGTAAATGCATGAGCCAACCCCACAGATACCATCAAGCATTTGGAAATCTTTGCTAGCTCTCTAAGCAATTTCTGTGTTTATATTGGCTTCACATTCTCTCTTGTGGCACTACACAGATGAAACCAATGTGCCTATTGACTTCTCTATGCTGACCATCTTCCTTCTGATTCTCTCTGAGGAGTGATAATAACAAGGTTCTGTACAGGCTCCTGTATTTGTTCCTACTAGCATGGGTAACATTCAAGACTCTGCATGTGTGTTTGTGTATGTACATATGACATTTTTATTTTGTGCTTAGCTCACAGTTTAAATGAGTTCATAGGGCTCTTGTTGCTTTCACATTTGTTTACCCAAGCATTTGGAATTAGTATGTACCATTGATAATTTTTTATCCTTTTATGAGTGTATGTCTTACTTTCGATTCCAAACTGTATATTTTACCTTCTATTTCACACCACAAGGACAGAGAGGGCTCAAGCTGCCATCTCATCTGGCTTCTAAATGGTCAATTTGTCATTGATATGTCTATTTCTATTTGATTTTAATTACATTTCTTTTTTATGATCTGCAGAATAAAGCCCTGAGTTATTGTTCCAAAGCTGACCCTATACAAATCTGGAAAATTTTCATAAATGCAGCTCCCTTACTAAATATACCTAGAATGAGTTGCATTTCTTTTCTTGTCAAATCTTGCCTGTGATTCTAAGTTGAATTCACTATTAAAATTTCATTTGGTTTTACAGAGTTTAAGTTGATGTGCCATATAAATTCATCATTCAGCAACAGGGTTATGTTGATGTAAATAAGCATAAAAGCTGACTTGTTGGAAGTCAGGGTTCCAACATGGAAATGTGATAAAAGAATCTGTTTAAAATGAGGTCATGAAATATAAATTTTAAATGCTCTTTGTCAGTTAGGTGATACTGTTTTGGCTTTCTGTCAAAGGGAAGCATATTGATAATCTTCTCCATTTTCCACTTATATTTTTCAAATATGAAGCTCTTCATCAGTCATATAAGGCATTTCTCAGATTTAATGATTTCATTACTCAGCCCACTGAAAAATGACACCAGCCTACTTTCATTGTGAATATTTATTCCAAAGAATATTCTATCAGATTGTATTGTATTTTTTAATAAATAAGACATTTTATCTATTCATTCAATAGAGTACCCATTAATTTTTCTCTGGCAGAATAAAATAATAGTCTAAAACTTCCTAAGATTTCCTGAAGATATGATAGGCAATTTCAAAGGCTATCATGTAAATAATCATCTCAGGGCAGCTTTTGCACTGTTGGCCCTTACAAATTTAGTGGCTACATCATGGTTCTGGTAAAAAAGTTGGGCTCCCTTATCTCTACTATGCAGTACTTGAACTCATCTGATCCTTAATTAATGTTCTGACTGTCAATCTTTCCTGACTATTTAAGGGTTTATTTTTCTGACAAGTTATTCACTTTTTAAACAACCTCTGGATGAAACCATAATTTCCACTTAGTCACCTAATTGACATTGTTGGGTGGGGCATGATGGCTCAGTAGGCAGAGTTCTCCCCTTCCATCCTGGAGACCCAGGTTTGATTCTCCATGACCGTGCCTGCCCATTGCAAAAAAAGAAAGAAAGAAAAAGACAAATAACATTGTTGAATGCCCATGTCAGGTTTCACCTGATCAGAATTTCTGAGTAATAGGCAATATTCTGTTACTTATTTAGATTTCCATAAGGAAGACTTCTTAGAGATGGCCCAAAGGAAAGAACTTAAGAATAACCCTTGGTATAATGAGGGTAATGATGATATGAAATGGAGAAAATTTGTCTTGGTGGTCCACAGCCCTTTTAGGCTTGCCGCTTTCCCCCTTATTTCTTGGCTTCCTTATTTTTTCATCCTCTTGTTGTGCTTAGAGACAGTCCCTTTGAGTTGAAGCTAGTATGTCAAAATTTGTTTTTAGTAAAGCCTAGAAGAAGTGACTGGAGTAGTGGTTAAGAGAGTGGTTTGAAAATAGTTTTGGAACAAATCCTCATTCTATCACTTACCAGCTCTGTACACTGGGCAAGTTCTTCAACCTTTCTGCCTTAGTTTACTCTTTAGTTCTGTAAACTGAGCAATTCATAGGATTGTTCTGAAAGTTAAACTCCTTAATGCATGAGAGTGCCTGACATATACTAAGTGATCAATAAATGTTAGCCAGTAATATTATTATCTCTACCTTTACAAATTACTATGAAATTAACTTCTGTTAAATTTCTGAGGGATGTATGCAATTTGAAATTCATCTCCAATAATTAAGTCCTTTGATGTATCTTCAAGCATCTGTAGGTAGGAGGTGGGGTACTTTGGAAAGGTTTACTTTTCTTTGTGCCCATGGTATGATTTTTTTGGTTTCTGCTTTTTGACATACCCTTAATAAGTTGATATAATTATATATCTCACTTAATCGTCAAAAGATCCAGAAGAATCACTAAAAGTTGATCCCTGCTATTTCAAAGAAGATGTTCTTTCCATCAATTTATGCTGTCGGAAGGTCTTCAAAATAAGCTTTTGAATTGGTTAGCATTCACACATATTTATATTCCCCTTGGCAATTCTCACCATGATTACTGCTTATAGTGTTAGAAGCATCTCCCCCTCACTTTGTAACTGACTTCCTGCCATGCTTAACACAGGTGAGCTTAAATCCCATATTTAAATGGTGAAGCATTTGTTTGTGATGAACACCATATGTCCAGAATTGTTATACCTGTCTCATAGAGGCCTTGCCAGACCTGACAGGTGTTACACTTGCATATTATTTGTTCTGGCATAATAATCCATAATGATCCTCAAAGGGAGTATGAGTGATTTACATATCAAAGGTCCTATATTAATAGTGTCCCTTAAATAAAATGTTTGCAATTATTAAATTTTGGGTGAAGAAACTTTTCAGGACCATATCACAATTTTGAAGGCATTTCTAGTAAAGACAACTTAAGTAGAGCAGCTGTTTTGGTGGGAAGTGTCACCTTTCATATTTGAAGACAACATTGTGGCCTACATCCATATTCCATTTAATTCACAATAAAACCCCCGAGTCATAGATTATGGTCCACCCAGTACCATGGCCACTGCTCCAGCTACTGTATCTAGTGTCCCATTATCCCACATGACCTCAAATGTGACTCCACTGGAGACAATAACTTATAGAACTTCTGTCATGAATGAAAGGTCCTTGTTAATAATAGTGAAAACCTGTGTATGTTGGGACTGTGTATTTTCTGCATGTTTTTTTTGGGGGGGGAGTAAATGTATGATTTTCCTAATTAAAAGGAATTAATCCCTAAGA
Organism: Tamandua tetradactyla; assembly: GCF_023851605.1. Lineage (NCBI taxonomy): Eukaryota > Metazoa > Chordata > Mammalia > Pilosa > Myrmecophagidae > Tamandua > Tamandua tetradactyla. The sequence goes on along the minus strand of NW_027518405.1, from coordinate 303,457 downwards.
AAGAAAAGTCTTGTCCCTTCAAGGAGATCTTAGCATATAACTATGAAGGAATTGTTTTGTATTGGAAAGTATTTGTCTATGGACCCTGAAATGTCATGGAGAACAGCTGATCTAATCAGGTGAGCTTGGCTGCATAGACTATCTTAGTGTGAGGTCAGCCCTTTCCAATGTATCTTTCAAAAAATAAAACTGGCTTACTTTCCTGCTAGACCTCTTGGAACATTAGTATATTAAGATACATTATAAGTCCATAGAAAAAAACAGCCACCATTTTCAACATTGCCTAAATGCATTTAATTTCAGAATTTTTTTTCACAAAGACACGAAATAACTCATGGCACTGAGGCTTTATGACATGCACTCCAGGCTTTATTAAAAGAGTCTACTTTGACTCTTAAAAGCTAGGGAAAACTCCTTTTAAATTAGTGGGGAAAGGTAGAGACAAAACATAACAGAGCTTCAGGTGAGGAACCTGGTATTTGTCTAAATAACTCAGTCAAATAATTTATATTTCTCTGAGTCTAAGATAAACAGGCTATCTGGACTCTTTCCAACCACCATGATTTCTACAGTAAGGTAATGGTAAATAGCAGGATAGATTTTTTTTTTAGTGTTTGATGTCTGCTCATTTAACCTTCCACATGTTGCTCATGAATCCAAGATCAGCTTCCACATTGCTGTTATTTTAAACTTTGTCTTCTGATCCATTTCCCATTCTTTGCTTAACATCTCACTTTGCTTTGTGTTTGCCATCTCTTTTTCTCATCCTGGCTTTCCTCAGCATTTGGGCTGCACTAATCCCAATACCAACTCATTCACCCATGCCAACAAAAAGAGAAAAGAAAAGAAAAAATAAATTCAATGCCCTGCTTTTTATTTCTGATCTTCTCACAGTAGTCCCCTCACCCGAGTCCCACTCTTCAAAAGAAAATGTCCACATTTACAGGTGAAGTATTCTTTTTTTTAACAGTGTAGAGTCCTCTTCTATCATTAATATACAAAGAGCCACCTTTAGCCATTTAATGTGGACTCTGTATTTTGCTATTGCATTTAGCTGCAAAGAATGAAGGCTACAGAGGTAAGGCACAGAAAAACCCATTTAAATCACTGTCTTTATTTCCTTCATTTTTACAATGGGCTTGTTTTTCTTTATCAGCAGAATAAAAAAAATTTTCCTACAAGAAAAGTAAAATTTCTAAAAACAAGTAACAACAACAAACCCATCATTTCCACCTCATTTGCTGATAATAAGAGGATGGCTGCTTAAATTATATGCATTTCCTTACACACTTCAATGGAACCATAAATTTTTTTGGCCATCGAAGAAACCATTTATTCCAAGAAACAGACATGAAAAGGAGGAAGGAGATGAAGATTACAAAATGTTTACAAGGCAGATTCAACTGAACCAGTATAGCCTCAACTGCATTTCAGTGGTAAAATATCTGGAAAACTGGGAAATTTTGTAATCAATATGAGACACACTCATGCACTATGCCTCACATTATGCCTAGAATTTTATTCCTAGCCTTATGCCAAAAATCTGAATAGGAAGAGGGCCCTCTCCATCAACAAGAACCAAAACTTTCCAATACAGAATCAGTACTCACAGCAACCGGAGGTTAGTGCTATGGGATGTGAAAATCTTCTCCTCTTGGCTTCTTTCTGTTTCTTTCTACCCCTCTCCCTTCAAGGTCTGTCTTTACCCCATGCCTATGCTCAATTTAGGAAATTTTTCAGGTCATGGCTTTTAAATCTGGATGACTAAGTCTCTTTCTCCCAATTATTCACATTCTTCAATAGATATCCTGCAATTCAGCAATTTTTTTTTCTCTCACTGAAGAGATAGATAATATCCCATAGCATGACTTGTGTCCACCATTATGTGGGAAAACCCTTCTAGATTGATGATGAGGCTGGAGAGTGATGAAGGGTATAAGAAGGAAATAAAACTCCATTTTGCCTTGTCAATGGACATGGACAGAACCAGGCATGTAGTGGATGGATGAACTCATCTGGATGCACAGGGATGGGCACCTCTTGGTTTTACAATTGGGTGAAATTGTGTTTAGATTCATGGTAAAAGAATCACTGTAGGAAAATGAGGGCAAAGGCTTGGAGGAGCATCTACCATCCCCAGCTTCTCTATCCCTGACTCCTCCACCCTTGACTTAAATCCTCATAGGGTCCTTGATAATGCTTTGTGTATGAGAAAATTCTCTTCCAGTAGTTTCTGATGCTTCTTTTAAGAGTTTCCTTGCCCTTTATTGGAAGCAAGGTAAGTATTTATTTTTTAAAAGTTTATGTCAGAAGTATTGAATATCATTAAGAACTCATGACTGTACTCACTTCCTCGGTTATAATGCCTATTGACTTTACTGCTGAATTCATTTCAAAAATCGAAATGTCTTCTGGTGAGTGCAAAAGCAAACAATGATGAGGCAATCTAATTATTTGTTGCAGATGGTCCTGTAAACAATGATTTAGGTACCGTTAAGTATCTGATGATAAAAAGGGATGATGTGATAGTAAATCATGAAAGTGGGCAGTCTGTTCTTGCTGTCCATCCCCATTTAATAATTAAATTTTTGAAACATTAAAAATAAAGATAATCTCTGAGAGAGTATATAACACTCTTCTCTGGTCTCAATCACTGCTAATATCATAAGAAATACATACAAGTGTTATCAATACATTTAAGAGACTCAGCTATTGACATTTGTTCTGACTTAAAGGAATGAGATGGGAAGAAGCTTCTCACTTAGTAGGAAATGCTAGTGAGTCTTTGCTCTAGGCTTTCAGGAAATGACTTCCCATTCCTTCCATTTTCCTTCAATCCCATCATCTCTTCCTACCAATAAGAATATTTATTTTATAATGTGCTTGGCATAGTATGTGCTCCCTTGGTGAAATCTTTCCTAGATTTATCTTTAGGTCTCTGCTTTTATTATAGAAGTTTTAAAACCTAGATATCCAAAATTAGGACATGGAAAGGGAAAAAGGAGGTTATCTGATTTACTTTAAATATAAGCCTCAGGCTTGCCTGTAACATATCAAAGGAAGTAATCACATCTATATTTGGTCCAGCCCAGCTCTCAATGAGTGTTGAGATATTGAGCCAATACCTCAGTTAAATAAAGTGTTCATTTGTCAGTTCTTCTGCATATTTCCCTAGCTTTCAAGTAATACTTTTTGGAGGGTGTTATTTCATACCTTAAATGATGGTATGATCTCTGGGATTATCTCACTGCCTTTCATGAAGCAGATGAGCAATGGGTCAGAGGTTCACAGACCATGAGTCTGTGGAAAAAGTCATTCTCTCATCTGCACTGTCAGGTTGATGAAGGTAGAGCCCAATGACCCCAGTGGGGCTGGATGTGATCTTCACCCTGCTATAGAGTTCCTTGAGTATTTCACTGGACCGCCAATGTTTTAGGTACCTATTTTTTTCCTCTGCTCTTTTCTGTAAATCTTGTTTCATTTGCTTTCCATCCTTTGGTAATTTCTAAAATTTAGAGCTATGGATGACATTGGTTCTTACTTTATAGCAATACTTTATGAACTCAGGAAGCACATGTGTGCTATAAAATTTTAAGCCTGAAAGCAGTAAGAAAGAGAACTGCTAGGTTCCAGAATGTAATATAAAATTTACAATAAAAATTTTATTTACAATATATTTTTTCATTTTAAAGAGGCTTTAGATTAGAATGTATACAGACCTTTGAACTCAGTTCACTATTTAGACCATAAAAATTCCAAGCCAATAAGCTGCATGCTCAATGAAGTTTTCCAGCCTTATTCCCTGTTCAAAAGGCAGATCCAAGGCTGAGGGTTTGCCCCAGCACAATTATGGACCAGCTGTCTCCTAGGAACTTTCTCAGATCTACTACAAAGCTCTGTGACAGTCTTCAGGTAAACTGAGAGGATTCAAGTTATATTAAATTTTATATTATATTCTGGAACCTAGCAGTTCTCTTTCTTACTGCTTTCAGGCTTAAAATTTTATAGCACACATGTGCTTCCTGAGTTCATAAAGTATTGCTATCTCTATTTTTCATGGGTTAGATGAGGCACAAAGTGACTACTCATCCTGTTAAGAGCCAGGGCAGGACCATTATTAGAACCCAAGCATCCTAATTTACTAGGTCAATGGCTTTTCTTCCTTGTATAGAGCAACACTTTAATGGATTATGTTCAAATATCCAGAACACCCCTGTGGGTTTCCCAGCATACTAAACAACCCCACTCTTTGATTTTATCATTCAACGAGCATATTGGAGTATATCCCAGGATGCTATCTTTTTTTTTAGGGACTAAGATGAATCATTTATTAAAAAGTGATAATAAATGTTTACTGAGTATTCACTGTGTCAGGCAGCATGCTGGTACTTTACAGTATTGGCTAAGTAAGTCTCACAACTAAAGAATTTGGGGTGTATTATTATCCTCATTTCATAGATGAAGAAACTGAGAGAGAGAGATTAAGCATTTTCCCAAATCAGTTTCACAGGTGCATATAGGCAATAGAACCCAAAAGGTCTGGCCCCACAGCCCATGCCCTAATCTATGGGATAAATTCTGTTAATTGCCTGTTTATGTTTTATTTTTTTATAGACGATGAGCTATATTTTACATTTTAAAGTGATTAATGTTGAATGGTTATATAAACATATACATACCTATAGAATATCCTCAATTTTGCCTTTTGGCCCCACAAACCCTGAAACATTTACTTTCTGGACCTTTAAGAAAAAAAAATTGCCAACTCCAGTGAGTCTAAGTATTTGGCCACAATTCACCTATTATCCCATTTTATTATTAGTCACCATTGTTTGTGTCTCAGCTTTTGTAGTTGAGAGGGCCCCCAAACCATGAAGACTACAGAACCAAAAACAGGCAATTTGTGGTTTTTATTGCTTTTCCTGTCCATTCCTTCTTCCCTTCATGAATAAGGTCTTAACACTTTTTTAAATATTAGAATAAATTAATAAAACCATATCTCTCTTATTGTCCCCATCCTTTTTTGGGGGGGTGGAGGGGTGGATATGAGTATTCTCCAGGAATTGAACCCAGGTCTCTGGCATGGCAGGCAAGAATTCTGCCACTGAGACACCTGATCCTTTTGTTTTTAATGCACCTGATTTTTCATAAGAAACCAGCGAAGGGAATGTGTGGAGACAGAGAAAATCTCAAAATTAATCAGGAATTCTACTTCAGAATCTCAGCTTCTGTTTTCAGGACCCAGTTTAGCAGTTCCAGTAGAGATAGGAAGAGCTGGGAGAAGCAGTGGGACATTATATCTGGCCTTAAATCTGGAGCAGGCCCTTGGCCTGTGCATTGTTTTGCAGACATGTCGAGTCATCCCAAGTCCATATTGCTTTATAGAGATGTTGGGTATGTTAGGATGAAAGGAGTTGGTTTATAAAGAATGTTATCATAAAGGTAGCATAATATAACAATATATATAAGAATTATATATTAATTTAACAATTTCAAAACGTGTCACCTGTTAGAGTTTCAAGAACACTAATGGTTGTTTGCAGTCGGAGAAACAGGGCATCCATATGGTTAATATGTTTGAAAATGTCTTGATGAAACAAAACCTTTCTTATTGCAGACGTTTCCCTAGAGCCTAAATATGCTAATGCAGATTATCAGTCTGTCAGTAGAGAATAGAGCACACAGTATTTTCTGAAGTATTTTCTTATAGATGATAAGCCTTTTTTCTTTGCTTCATTTTAATCAAATGGCTTGTATTCCAAGGAAAACAGTTAGGAAAAATTGAATTGCTCTTTTCCACACTAGAACCCTTTTCTGGTCAGTGCATCAGTACACACTGATTACAGTCAGTGCACCATTTTTCCTAAATAAGAGAGAGTAGTATTTATAAATCTCCATTCTCCCATTATTCTTTGCTATTTTAGATTCCATACAGACTACTTGTCTTCTGTGTGTCTTTGACATTATTTCATTCTTTTCCATTTAAGCATACTTTTATAACCATAAAAATTTCATCTTGACAAATCATTCCTCATTGCTTTTTTCTTGGTTTAACTGTCTAGCATACACTCAAGGAGTTATCTTAATCTAACCAGCCAGTTCTCCCTAAATTGCTATGTAAAATAGTGACAGTTAATTCCAGCCAAGATGAGTGACTTTCTGCTAAGTTAGATCCCAGAGGCCCTCTGTAAACCAGCACTTAGGTATGGGGTTTTAGCACCTTGCACAGAGGTGCAAGGTTTTACCATAGTGTTCATTTAGAACATAAAGCATCATCCAACATAAATAGATGGTTCTTTCTTCTCAAATTCTGTTTTAGATTATACTCAGGGATTGACTGAAATGTTTTTTTTTTTAACTATGTCCAGATAAGAGAAAATTACTGATTCTTTAAATTAAGATCTGGCTCACCATTTCTCACCTGCACTGACAACTTTTGCCAATCTTGCCCCACCCCACTGCAGCAAAAATCAGCATTTCCTGTTTACAGCAGGGCTCTGAAAACAATAGCAGTTTCCCTGTGCACATCAATTTCTCCTTACAGATGGGCAACCTATCGGTATAATCAGATCTGTCAGCTCTTTGCAAAGGCATTGGAAAGTGGCCTTATTCATGTGGAAATTTAATAGTGACTTTTTGTCACTTCTTCTCTTTGGCATAGCCCAGACCTCCAATGTGGTCTCCTGTGTCAGGCAGCTCAGTGGGCTGGGTCCCTGCCAGAAGAGATGCTGCTGAATTGAGCCCTTTGCTCCCTTTTGCAGAATTCATGGCCTACCCAGTGCCAATACTCAGAAGATTGAATTTTAGGAAATGAGGTTACCAAGTCCTGGATTTCTTTTTTTCTGTCAGTAGCTAGTACAAATTCTGGCATCATAATTTACACAATTAATAAAGATTTAATAAAAACATCTGTGGGACTGGTAATATATCCATTATGTTGTTCTCATAGCCCCCCAAAAATGTGTTACTCTATTATCCAAAGTGTCTATCATTCTACTTCTAGATTGTACCAAAGATAGACATACAATTGTTTTTAAGACTTTCAAAATATTATCCTAGCCAGTCATTCCCTCAGACATTAAATGTGAGCTAATTGATTTTTAAGCTTTTGCTTTTCAGTTTTGTTACATTTTACACCTCAGTATATTTTTGTACCCTTTACATTTTGGAGAGACAAGATGTCAGATTTCTAGTTTTTAGCAGAACTTTTCAGGATATCAATTCTGTTAACACATCCATTAAATATTGAGATCATGGTGCATGCTAAATGAAATTGATTTTCAAAGTAAATTAAATCCCTGAATGAAAGTAGGTGCATATTTCCACATGGGGGAAGACACGTTCATAGAGCTGCATATATAAGCAGATCTTGGGGAAAGAGACTGAATTGTCTACAGAGCAGTTGTGTCATGATGCAGCCATCCTATCTTTCTCAAGTGTCTTAAAATATGTTCAATACCAATTCAAACATGGACTATAAGATACCACTTTCAAAATTTGATGGCTTTTTTCTGACTGCCAGTCAGCTGTCTTAGCCTTCAAAGAATATATAATATAGTCTAGAGTTGGATGTAGCCAGATACCTCATTCTTTTTTTTTTTCAACCAGGAGAGATTAATGAGGTTGAAGTAATTTGGTAATGTCTAAAAGGGCAATTAATAGACTTTGATTAACTGGCTCTTATAACAGCTGATGGATGGACAGATTCCATGTACAAGTTTTTAAACACTGAATAATGTTCTTTTGTTAAATTCACAATGTGTAATGCACTCCTAAAAAGTAGGGCTTGGGCAGTGCACAGTGGCAGGTTTCTCGCCTGCCATGCCAGAGACTCGGCTTCGATTCCCGCTGCCTGCCCATGCAAAAAAAAAAAAAAGCCTCCTCTTCACCATCTGGCTCCTGTGGAGACAGCACAGCTCCTATCTCTCACCCCCAATCCTACACCTCTGCAGGGGGGGAAGAGGCTGAGCCTGACCTCCTTTGGGAAGAGGAGGCTGCAGAGAAAGGCTGGAAACAAGCAGGTACCCATGAGGCTAAGGGCTGGTGGCAGGGGTGGCAGAGGGGTAAGGGGCCCTCTGTCCTTGCATACCTAACATCCCAAGCCCCAACCCCACCAATAAACAACCATGTTTTTTCTATAGCCTCCAACTCTACAACCCCCAATGCACAAAGTATCTTGATCTTAAAAAGGAGTAAATATGAGTATTGGAACACCAGCATGTACACACGTCCCTCTTTTTGTATCAGTCAAGGCCAACCAGAGAAACAGAACCAGTTGGAAATACATATAAAGAGATTTTGTAAGGAATTGACTTACCTGATTGTGGAGTTCAGCTAGGAAAATCTGGAAAGTGTAGGGCAGACTGTGAGGAAGGGTGGGCTGGAACTCTCAGGCACAGGCTGAGGCTCCTGTCTGCAGGCAGAATTTCTTCTTTAGGGAAGCCTCAGATCTCATTTTAAGGCTCTTCAACTGATTGAATGAGCCCCCACCCTCAACCCCCAGGTCATCTAGGATGCTTCCTTTAAAATATCAACTGGCTGTGGACTTTAATTGCATCTACAAAATATCTTCTCAGCAACACTTAGACTGCTGTTTGAGTGAACTGTAACTTAACCAAGTTGACACATAAAACTAACCATCCAACTCTAATACCAACTGGATGTGGTTTTGGTGAACTGTGGAACACTGTTTTACATTTATACAATGTGACCATTTATTGAGCACTTACTGCATACCAGGCACTGTATTGAATGAATTCAATGCAGCATCTCAGCGAATCCTTAAAACATCCTGAGAAGCAGGTACCATTCGTGTTCCTATTTTACAAGTAAGGAAACCGAGTCTCAGAGAGGTGAGATATCCCCAAGGTCATTTCATCTGGGCAGGGCAGTTCTAACTGCACCTGTGACCTCTCCCTGTTAGCCTTTCCTCTCTTTGTCCAATTTCCTCTTCTTTTGGGGTGAAGAGTAATTCAAGATCCAAAGCAGAGTGACACAGAGCATTTTCCTTCCACTCTTGCTGTCAGTTTCCTCCTCTGTGAAGTGGTTTCATCTCTTCCCACCTTTCTAGGAATATGGTAGAGGGAAGAGGCGTTCTGAGATCACTCTCTCGGGCTTTGCTGCCACCTTGAGGGCTTGCCGGACACAGTTCCTTGGAAGCCAGGTGAGAATTTGCAGGTGAATTGCTGAGGAACAGCGGGATGGAGAGAGGGAACAAGTGAGGGTAGAGGAGTAATTCTGGGCCCAGTAACGGAGACCATGCAAATTCGCCGGTTCTTTTGCCCAACTGCTCCCTCGACACCCCACCCCTCCAAGGCCCTTGCAGAGACCTCAATGATTTCTGGACGGCCTGGAACGGTGGAGTTTCCTGCTGAGCGAGGCCACTTGCCCACCGCTCTTCATTCCAGCCAGGCCCGAGCCCGTGGGGGATGCCAAGACTTGCCAGGAGAGCTAAGGGAACTTCTCTCAGCCCACTTGGTTACCAGACAGGTCTGCAGTGCGACTCAGGCTCCGGAGGTGACCAGTCCATTCCAACTGGGGAGGAGAAGGAGGCCTAGGGCCAAGGAAAGGTGGGCAACATCCGGGAGACCGGGAACCGGAACCCTTGGGCGAGCCTTTGCCGCTTTTCAGAATTGCCGCCCACCGCCGGTCTCTGCCCCTTAGACCCGCCCCTCCCATTTCCTCCACCCTTTACTGGGCTCTTTTTGGCCAGGCTCGGCCCCTCAAGCCCTCTTCCGCTCTTCTAGTCCCGCCCCACCAGCTCCCAGCCCCGCCTCTGCTGAGACCCCGCCTCCCGCTTCCAGGAACTGCCGGGAAATGGCGCGTCAGAGCTGTGCAGGGCTACAAACTCCGGCCCTGGAAGGAGCCGCTACTACCCAGCTCAGTGTCCTTTGGTTTGGGGACCGGTTCCTGGTGGAAGACGTCGGGTGAGCTGTCATGAAATGAACACAAAAAGGAAACTGGGGGCTCGGAGTCTGACGGCCTCCCACAGCACCTCAGGAAACAGCCAGTGCCAGTCAATCCAGTCAGCCTATCTGTTTATTCATTCATTCATTCAGTTAATCCAGTCAGTCAGCCAGTCAGTCTAGTTAGCCAGCCAGTCAATTTAGCCACCCTGTAGGTCAGTCTAGTAAGTTAGCATGCCGGTCAGCTTGTCAATCAAGCCCGTCAGTCACTCAGTCAGTCCATCTAGTCAGCCTGTCAATCTAGTGAGACATGTTAAATCAGTCAGTCAGTCCAGTCAGCCAGTCACCCAGCCTGGAAGTCACACAGTTTGTCCATCAGTCTGTTAGTTCAGTTTCTCATCAGGTGGTCAGCTGGCCATCACTGTGCCCTAGTCACATGTTTCCTTGGGGGCTAGCCTTGCAGTTGTGAGGGAAAGGGGGAGGGCATCTGTGAATTGGTGAGGGGGGAAATATGTGGTACTTAGTCCTTGTTTTGTTTTTTTTTTTTACATGGGCAGGCAATGGGAATCGAACCCGGGTCCTCTGGCATCACAGGAAAGCATTCTTGCCTGCTGAGCCACTGTGGCCCACCCTAGGTCTTGTTTTTTAATATTAATTTTTTAATTTATTTTTAAAATACCAGATAACATCAAATGAATGCAAATATTTGTAACTTTTGATCATTCTATTCTACACATATAATCAGTAATTCACAATATTATCACATAGTTGCATATTCATCATCATGATCATTTCTTGGAAAATTTGCATCTATTCAAACAAAGAAATAAAAAGAAAACAGGAAAAAATGCATGCATACCATACCCCCACCCTTCCACCTCACCGATCACCAGCATTTCACTCTAAATTTGTTTTAACATTTGTTCCCCCTATTATTTATTTTTATTCCATATGTTTTACTTATCTGTTGACAAGGTAGATAAAAGGAGCATCAGATACAAGGTTTTCACAATCACACAGTCACATTGTGAAAGCTATATAATTATACAATCATCTTCAAGAAACATGGCAACTGGAACACAGCTCTACATTTTCAGACTGTTCCCTCCAGCCTCTCCATTGCATCTTGAATAACAAGGTGATATCTACTCAATGCATAAGAATAACCTCCAGGATAACCTCTCGACTCTGTTTGGAATCTCTCAGCCTAGGTCTTGTTTTTTTACCCTCAGGATCTTCCAGACCCTTGGGAAGAGTGGTTAGTGATGCCAAGAAGATCCCAGGCTGGCACTTGGGACCACCACAGCAGTCCCTGGAACATGCAGAGCTGCAGTGGAAGAGGCAAGACCTATGCTCTCAGGTGGCTTAGGTGGGAGATGCTTCAAAGTTGCTAAATTCAACCCTTTACTGTGTCATTGGAAAACTGAGGCACAGAGAGGGGTCACTTTGTGAGTACATCTGGGAGAGGCTGTGGATTTGGCCTTATCTACTCTCCTCTTCCTATGTGGATAGTGGTGGCCAAGACCCTGGCCCTTCCAGAAGGCTCAGGGCACAGTTGGAGACTGGATAACTGGCAATTTGTCTTGGCATTACTTCTGTGTGCCTTTGGGTGAATTGCTTGACTATTCTGAACCTCACTGTTCTAGTTTACTAGCTGCTGGAATGCAACTCACCAGAGACAGATTGGCTTTTAATAAAAGGGGATTTATTTTGTTAGTTCTTCAGAGGAAAGGCAGCTAACTTTCCACTGAGGTTCTTTCTTATGTGGAAGACACAGGATGGTCTCTTCTGGTCTTCTCTCCAGGCTCCTGGGTTCCAACAACTTTCCCTGGGGTGACTTCTTTCTGCATCTCCAAAGGCCTGGGCTGAGCTCCAAGTGCTGAGATGAGGAATGCTGAGCTGCTTAACTGTGCTATGTTGCAATCTCTCATTTCAGCACCAGCCAATTAAGTCAAACATCACTCACTGCAGTAGACACGCCTCCTAGCTGACTGCAGATGTAATTAGCAACAGATGAGATTCACATACCATTGGCTTATGTCCATAGCAACAAGACTAGGTATGCTCACCTGGCCAAGCTGACAACTGAATCTAACTAACACGCTCACTGTCCCCATACAGATCCCTTAGATAGTGGAAACAGTCTCTTTAACCTGTTCCCCCAACTCTCACCCTACCCCATTCTGGGGTTTGGAAATGAGAACATGGATGTGAAAGCCCAGGTGTGAGAAGGTGGTTAATAACCATACTATCCTGTGGCTTTCCTAAGGTCAGGAAGATAGGTAAAGAAAAGCAAGAGTGACCTGAGTGTCTTGGCCAAGGCCTGAGTGGAAGAAAAATTCCTGATGCAGGATTTCCCCCAAGGACAGTGTGGGACCCTGACCAACCACAGTGTGGGGCTCAGGAACACATCCTATTGCTTTTTGACCTGGTAAAGGGGTGGTGAGAGGGTTGAAGATCCTGGTTGTGTGCCCCACCCAGTAGGAGGGAGGGTAAGGACTAGGGAGCATGGTAGCTTGGTCTTAGGGGTGAGAAATTCTCCCTTAGCCCAACCTGGGTATGCTCTTGGTAGCCTTGCTTCCAAAGGGAAGGCAAGGACAGGAATGAGTGAGTCTCAAGCATACCCCAGGAACAATGGTTTTTCCCCTTTCTCCCAAGCTGAGTATCCAGTTTACCTCATGTCCAGGCCTCAATGACCTAGTGAGGGGGAACTGCAACTCCTGAGAACATGGCTCCTTATAGGGGCCTGGTAGGTCCTTACTCCCCTGGGCAGGGCTGGGAGGTACCAGGAAGAGTTGGTTACTCATAAAATGAAAATTTATTGGGCACCCACCATTTGCCAGGCTTTTGGTAGATAACGGGAGTAGGGGGCAGGAATGACCTCTACAGATGCTGCTACTGTTTATGAAGTTCAGAGTCTAGGAGTGGTGGTAAGGTGTTAGATGAAAAAGAAAATAAACCAATCAACTAAAGTAAAAATTGTAATCTGTGCTATGATGTAGCAAAGAGGATTGCTGAGAAAGACAATAAAGCAAGGCATTCTGGTATGGCTTTCTGGGGAGAACTGAAGAAGAAAGAGCCAATGATGGAAAGAATGGGGTGAAAGAGGCAGGGTTCCAACTAAGGGATAACATCATTCACTCACTCTCTCACATAGTTCAATAAACAAGTATAAATAAAAATAAATAAACTAATAAAAAAGTTCAATAAATAAGTATACAACTGTTACTGTGTGCCAGGTACTCTTATAGTTGCTAGAAAAACAGAGATGAGAAGTTCAAGGAAAATTGAACTCTCAAGGAGCTTATGTTCTAGTGGAAGGAGAAGAAAATGAACCCCCAAAAAAGGAAACATAATTCCAGGGAATTACAATGTTATGAAGAAAATAAAATCAAGATTATGGGACAGGAACTGACTAAGGATGAGGAAACTATTGTAGATAGGATGGTGTGGTAAGGCTTCCCAGAGAACTGAGGTATAAGAAGGACACAGCCATGCAAAGATCTGGAGGCAAAGCATTCTAGGCAGAGAGAACAGGAAGTGGGAACATGGTTAGATGATTTGAGACATAAGGCTGGTAGAAGAGTGATGGGCAGTGAAAGGAAGGAAATAGATAATGAAGGGCATGCTAAAGCTAGGTGAAGAGAATGGACTTGATTAGAAGGCATTGGGAAGCTGGTGGAGGTTTTTTCGGCATAGAAGGCGTATGATCCCTCTGGCTGCTCTATGCATGTATAGTGCAAAGGTGTTGTAGTTTCTTTGGCTGTTCAAGCAAATACCATGCTATGGGTTGGCTTAAACAATGGGAATTTTTAAAAACATGGTTTTGAGGCTAAGAGAAAGTCTAAGTCAAGGCATCATCAAGGAAATGCTTTCTTCCCAAAGACTGGCATTCTGAGACTAGCTGCTGGTGATTGTTGGTCCTGGGCTTCTCTGTCACATGGTGGCCTCTCCTGGCCTCTCCATACTTTTCAGGGTTCTGTTGATGTTTGGCTCCTGGCTACTCCCTCTGTGACTTTTCAGTTTGAATTTCATTCCACTTATAAAGGTCCCCTGTAATCGCTTTAAGACCCATCCTGCTTGAGGTGGACCACACCTTAACTGGAATAACCTCATCAAAAATTCCTACTTACAATGGGTTCGCACCCACAGGAATGGGTTAAGTTTAAGAACATGTTCTTCTGAGGTACATCGGCTCCAAACCACCATTGCAAGTGAGGGAGAGTAGATGTGGAAGCAGTTAGGAGGCTATTGCAATAGTTCATGCAAGGTTATGTTGGCCTGGACTGAAGTAGTAGCAGTGGTGATGGAGGCAAGTGAATAGATAGATTTATGGGCTGAATGGATAGGACTTGGTAACTGTGAATGGGGGAGGAGTAAAGGAAAAGAATGATTCCTGGGGTTTTTGGTTCCAGCAATTTAGTGGATGGTGATGCCATTGATTAAACTGGATTGGGTTGTGAGGAATAGGTTTGGGGGAGGAAAACTAGAATGCAGTTTTGGACAATCTGCAGAGATTTCTGTTAAATAGGTAAGTGGTGTTGACAAGCAGACATTTGGCAGTTTGAACCTGGAACTCAGGGGAGAGGACTTCTCTAGAGATAATATTTGGCTCAGGGCAGAGGCAGCACCACTCAAAGCATTAGAGCTAAGCTGTCATAACAGTAGCCACTAGCAGCATGTGGCTACTGAACCCTTGAAATGTGAGTCATGCTGTTAAGTGTAAAATACAGACCATATTTGGAAGGCTTAGTATTGTAAAAGAATGTAGAATATCTCACTGATATATATATATATATATATATATATATATATATATATATATATATGTATATAATATATTTTTATTGGCAAAACAACAAACGTATTCTTAACATACAAACATTCTATATATGGTGTATAATCAGTGGCTCACAATATCATCACATGATGTATATTTATCACCATGATCACATTTTAGAACATTTGAATCACTCCATTAATAGAAATAAAAATAAAAAAGGAAAAACTCATACATACCATACCCCTTACCCCTCCCTCTCATTGACCACTAATATTTCCATCTGCCCAATTTATTTTACCCTTTGTTCCTCCCTGTTGTTTATATATTTATTTAAACTCATCTGTCCATACCCTAAATAAAGGGAGCATCAGACACATGGTTTCACAATCACACAGTCACATTGTAAATGTTACATCTTCCTACAATCATCTTCAAGAAACAAGGTTACTGGAGCACAGCTCTATAGTTTCAGGTACTTCCCTTTAGCCACTTGAATACACCATAAACTGAAAATGGATAACTATATGACTCATAAGAATAACCTCAAGGATAACCCCTCAACTTGAAATTTCTCAACCACTGACACTTTTTTTTTCTCACTTCTCTCTTCCCCCTTTGTTCAAAAAGGTTTTCTCAATCCCCTCAGCCAAGTCCCAGCTCATCCTGGGATTTCTGTTCCACGTTACCAGGGAGATTTACACCCCTGGGGGTCATATCTCACGTTGAGGGAGAGGGCAGTGGGTTCCCTTGCTATGTCAACTTATAGAGAGAGGCCACATTGAGCAACAAAAGAGTTTCTCTGTGGGTGACTCTTAGTCCTAATTTTAAGTAGGCTTAGCATATCCTTTGCAGGAATAAGTTTCATAGAGGCAAACCCCAAGATTAAGGGCTTGGCCTATTTATTTGGTTACCCCCACTACTTGTGAGAGTATCAGAAATTCTCCAAATGGGGAAGTTGAATCTTTCCTCCTTTCTCCGCATTTCCTAAGGGGAATACTGCAACTACTTCTTCATTTACTGTCCAAATCACTCTGGGATTTATTGGGCCATCACACTAATCTGGACAACCTAACAAAATCTCATGCCCTATTCAAGATTCCCTGTACTTATGGTGTTCAACTCAACTGACCACACCAGTTAAATTAGGAAATGCACTACCCAAAATATAAATTTTGCACCAAATAAATGTCTCTTCCTTTAGTTTCACACAGAAGTGAAGTTTTAAGATATTGCCAATGTTATCCATTACCCAGTCTTCTGTTATACCTTAGTCCTATCCATACCAGCTTCATTCATATCTCTACTCGATGTCTGATCACTTTTTCAACTTTTTAAACTGTTCCTGTATGTGACACTACCAACTTTCATAGTTTCAGAGCTCTACTTTTGAATCTCAGGTGTCACATAAATATCTGAAGTTTCTGGGAAAGACCAGGTCATATACAACAGTTCAGTATTTCAGAATTTAGAATTAGCAATTACACTTCTTGAATATATGAGACTGCTGTAAGAGTTTACAATCTAGGACCCTTTACAATAATCCCTAACCTGATAACCCATGCTCTTGACTTTAGTTCCACCGAGTTTTTATATTATAGTTAGTCCATATAATTGAGGCCTGATTATTTGTTGTTTTTGTTCCTCACTGATATATTTTTAAAAATATTGACTATTGTTGAAATACTAATGTTTTGGATATACTGGTTTAAATAAACACTGTCAAAATTAATTTAAAATAAATTAATAATAATTTAGATATTGTTCAAATAATTAAAATTTATTTTAATTTTACCTGTGGTAAATACTAGAAAATTTAGTATTTTTAAAATTTAAAGTTAGATATGTGGCTCACATAATTCTGTTGCACAAGTCTGTGCACTGGATACTAGGGCTGGTGGTGCATTGTTGAGTGTGACCAGTCAAGGTACCAAGGGGCAGCAATGATTAGGAAATCCAGGGTCAGCTCTGATGTGGACCATGCTACATAAAACCCAGAGTGGGGGGTTGTTGGCTTGGTCTTCCCTTACTCCGCTTTCTAGGAAGCCCCTGTGGACTGAGGAAGAGGTAGGAAGGGTCCCAATGAGGTGACAGTCTGAATGGTTCAGGAAGGTGCTGGACCTCAGTTGCTGAGTTCCCATCCCCTTCTTTATCACCCCTGGCTGACAGCATCCTGATGGGGGAACATTTCCGCCCTTTGGAAATGTATGCCAGCTAACTGCTGGGTAGTCAAGGGAACCAAGTCCATAAAGCTCACAGAGGTTAATTTATATGAAATAAATGTGGCTGTAGCCCATTTTCATCCATTACCATTCTAAACAGCTTGTTCAAACTGCCTCAGTGTTTCTGTGGCAGGAAAACTGCTCTTGGGGGGAAAAAGCAGTGATAGTAGGGGAGTAGATTGAATTCAATCAGTTTGCTTGGTGTGCTTTTCATGAGCAGCACTGTATGCCAGATACTGGGTTAGCTGCTGTGGATTGTTTATTGTGCTGTCTTAAAGGAACACATTCCCAAATGCCTTAACAGATGGGGAAATGTGTAGATATCCAAATAGAGGCTCATAAGAGACCAGAGGAAGCAAAATTAATGTGTAACCTTTGAACTCAGAGAACTGGGCAGGTAGCATCTGAGCAGAGGGGCAGGATTTTGCCATTCAAGTTGTAGGGTAGGGAAAGGGTTGTCCAGGCACATGGAATAGCAAGAAAGGATATGATTTCATGGAAGTGCAGGAAAATCCTTTTGGCTAGAATGGAGGGCATGTGGAGTAGAGTCATAGTAAAAGAAAGTTGGAACTAAATCATGGGAGGCCTTGATTTCCAGGTTTAGGAGATTGACCTTTAGATCATAGATGCTTGGGAGTTCTTGAAGGTTTTTGAGGATGGAGTGAGTTGGACACCATTGTACTTAGGAAGAAGAAATCACTTTCTTGGGGCATTTAGTACTCAGAGGACTGGGAAGGGAGAAGAAAGTGAGCTTGTTTGAGAAAATGAGGGAGGTAAAGGATTCTTCTAGGGTAGCAAATGAGGCAGTATGGTGCAGCAGTTAAAAGCATTGGTTTTGGAAATGTAAAGACTGGATGTGACCCCTAGTCCATCACTTTAAAGCATATCATACACTTCATTCATTTACAGTATACAATCATCACCACAATCAATTTTACTTAAAAAATTGAGATATTCATATTCTAAAAACTCACTATTGTAAAGAGTACAGTTTGGTAGTTTTTAGTATATTCCTAAGGTTGTGCAAACATCACTGGTATCTAATTCTAGAACATTTTCATCACCACCCCAAAACCCTGTACCCAATAGCAGTTACTCCCTCTACTCTTAGAATTTCTGTTTCTATAGATTTGTCTATTCTGGCCAGTTCATATAAATAGAATCATGTAGGTTGTAGACTTTTGTGTCTAGCTTCTTTCATTAAGTATAATGTTTCCAAGGTTCATCCATATTGTAATCTTTATCATATTTCATTCTTTTTTGTGGTTGAATAATATTCCATTATATGGTTATATCACATTTTATTTATCCACTTGTCAGTTGATGGACATTTTGATTGTTTGACTTTTAGCTATTATGAATAACATCATGAACATTAGTGTACAGGGTTTTGTGGACACATATTTTCAATTCTCTTGGGCATATACCTAGAAGTAAAATTGCTGGATCATATGCTAATTCTATGTTTAGCTTTCTGAGGAATTGCCAAACTGTGTTCTAAAGAGGCTGCACCATATTACTTTCCCACCAAGAATGTATGAGGATTCTGATTTCTTCATAACCTCACCAACACTTGTTATTGTACATTAAAGAAATTACAGTTGTCCTAAAGGGGGTGATGTGGTATCACGTTGTTTTTGTTTGCACTTTCCTAATATTCTGTCCCACTGGCACCTTAGCAGGCTGGCTAATTATTGACTATGCAGAGCCATGAAGAAATTCTCTAGTGAGCTCAAGGAAGGGCCAGTGCTAAGGTGCTGCCTCTCTGTCCTGAGTTCCTGCTCTAACCCCTCTGAGGTCTTCAGGGGCACCTATGGCTTCATTAGGCAGAGATAGAGTGAGAGAGGGAAAAGTGGAGAGGAGAGTGGAGAGGAGGAGAGTGGAGAAGGAGTGTATGGGTTAGGAAATGTCCTATCTATGATTTTTGAGGTGGAGCCCTTGTGTCTGCCTTGGTGAAGAAGGCAGTGTCCATGCAGGGTGCAGTGAGTTGAATAGTGCCTCCCCCACCCCCAATAAAGATAAGTCCAGGTCCTAACCCCTGGGTACCTACGAATGTGATCTTACTTGGAAATAGAGTCTTGAAGATGTAATTAAATTAAGGATCTTGAGGTGAAGTTATTCTGGATTTAGGTTAGGTCCTAAAACAAATGACTGGTTCCTTATACAAGAAAGGAGAGGAAGATTTAATATACACAGGTACAGAGACACAGAAGATAAGGCCATGTGAAGATGCAGGCAGAGATTGGAGTGGGGCGTCTACAAACCAAGGAACTCTAAGGATTGCCAGAATCACCAGAAGTTTGGAAGTGGGCTATAGAACAGATTGATTCCCTCTCAGAGCCTCTAGAAGGAAGCAGCTCTGCTGACATCTTGATTTAGGATATCTGTCATCCAGAACAGTAAGAGAATAAATTTCTCTTGTTTGAAACAACCAAGTATGTGATTATTTGTTACAGTAGCCATGGGAAATGGCCCTAATAGCCCAGACCTTTGCTTTTCATTTTCTAAAATTTTATCTTCACTTTTTTCTTGAACTGTTTTAAAGCCAGGATGAATGGAATTATATTATTCAGAAGATCTTCTCATATGTGCCTGTGGCATAATTTGAGATTCTTTTGATCTAATTTTGGTGAAATCTCCTTCAGGTCCTATAAGAAAACTCTGCTATGTGGGAATCCCTTAAAGGGCTGTGGTGAACAGCCAGAATTAGATGTTTAACTTCCAGTCTCAGCCCCTTTTCCACCTGTGTCCCTGTGATACCTTTGCTACCTGGCTTCATCCCAGGACTTCCCTCAGGCTTTGGGCCTTTCCTGCTGGCTGCTCCATTCCCAAGGAGAAACAGTTGTGTCTTTGGGAGTTCTTCTTTGTACTGACAGAATCCTTATTGTTTCTTTATCTGGAACTTACCCAATGTAGTCTCTATCTACCTTCATCTTACCAAATTCTTCTCTCCAGGTCCTACTTGTTCTTTGTTTTCTCAGGTCCCTTGACCTCAGAGGTTTCCTAGACTCCCCCTCTTTGTCCTCAGTAGAGTAGGTTGACAAACTTTCCAACATGGGACTCCTCCTGTTCTGACACATGTGGAGAAAAGGGCAGGAGCCTGGTTAGTTGGAGTCCCCAACGTGAAAGGTATTGGGTGGCAAATGATTCGCATCTTCTGGGGAGGTCTCTGAAGGACACTGGCTGTGGAAAAGGAGGCATCTGCCATGCCAACTGTCATGGTAAGAGATAATAGTAATGACAATCTGCATGCCATTTGTGGGTTGCCAAAGCCAGGTCTGGTTTGAGCTCAAGGGTTCCTTCTTTCTACAAGATGACTCTTGCTTTCTCCTATCTGTCATTCACTTACCCAATCACAACACTCATTTACTTAGTGCTGACTCTGCAAAGTACAGTGCTAGGTCCTGAGAATAAATCCCCACATTTGAGGACCTTGTAATCTAGGAAGATAGACAAATCTATCATGTCAGTGCAAAATGATGTAATGTATATTATAATCAAGGGGTTTATGAAATGTAGTGGTAACACAGATGAAGGAGAAATCATTCTGCCTTGAGAGAAAGAATAGGTAGCTTGAGCTTCAGGGGGAAAATGACACTTGCTCTGGGTCTTGAAAGAAGTGTGTGTGTGGGGTGGGGTTGCTTGGCTGATACAGGGGAGAAGGGCATATTAAGTAAAGGACTCAGGGATTCCTTGCATGAATTCAAATCAAGGGTGATTTGGGGCCAAGCTCAGAAGTCCATTGCAGTTCTTTAACTTTCTTTCTTTTTTTTCATGTTGCATGTCCAAAACCATAAATTTATCATACATATTATGCATTTACATTTTAGAACCTATAAGAAGTAGAAAGGGGAGTTACATCTGAAAAGTTATCATACAATGCTGCTGGCATTTATAATTACCCACATGATTATCTTACTAAAGGTCTTTATTTCTTATGCAGCTTCTATCAACTGTCCAGTGTCCTTTCCTTTCACTTTGAAGACCTCCCTTATATATCCTTGTCTTTCATTAAATTTGGGAAGTTTTCTACCATTATTTATTTGAATATTTATTCTCCCCTCTCTGTTTTTTTTTTTACTTTTTTATTGTATAGTGTAACATATATACAAAGCAAAAAGATAAAAATCAGTCATTTTTAAAGCGCTCTTCAACAGGTAATTACAGGACAGATCCAAGAGTTTCTCAGGTGCTACCATACTATCCTCTCAGATTTTTCCTAATAACTTCTCCAGAATATAGGAGGCTAGAAGGCTTAAATATTTTTTATCACTACAATCAACTTTTCTTTTCTTTCTTTTTTTTGTGAAAAATAACATATATACAAAAAACCCCAATAAATTTCAAAGCACTGCACCAAAATAAGTTGTAGAACATATTTCAGAGTTTAACCTGGGTTACAATTCCACAGTTTTAGGTTTTTACTTCTAGCTGCTATAAGATACTGGAGACTAAAAAAGATATCAGTTTAGGGTGGGCCATGGTGTGTCAGCAGGCAGAGTTCTTGCCTGCCGTGCTGGAGACCCATGTTTGATTCCCAGTGTCTGCCCATGAAAAAAAAAATCAATTGAGTCATTCAGCAATGATATTCATTTGTTAAATCCTATCTTCTCTGTATAACTCCACCATCTCCTTTGATCTTTCTTTTTTGGGGTGTTTGGACTATGGCCATTCTAACTTTTTCATGTTGGAAGGGTCTGTCAGTACTATAGGGTAGGGAGATGGAACTATCTGATGCTCTGGACAAGCTGGGCCCTCTAGGTTTCAGGGCTTACCTGGTCCAGGGACCCATCTGAAGGTTGTAGTTTTGTGGAATCTTATATATTGCCTTATGTGTTCTTTAGGATTGGCTGGAATGGTCCTGGTTAGAGTTTACCAGGTTATGATAGGTAGCAATGTCTAACTGAAGCTTTGCATAAGAGTGTCCTCCAGAGTAGCCTTTCGACTCTATTTGAATTCTCTCTGCCACTGATACTTTATTAGTTACACTTCTTTTCCCCCTTTTGGTCAGGATGGCATTGTTGATCTGACGTTGCCAGGGCCAGATTCATCCCTGGGAGTCATCTCCCACATCACCAGGGAGGCTTTCACCCCTGGATGTCATATCCCATGTAGCAGGGAGGTCAATGGTTTCACTTGCAGAGTTGGGCTTAGAGAGAGTGAGGCCACATCTGAGCAACAACAGAGGTCCTCCAGAAGTAACTCTTAGTTATACCTATTAGTAGGCTAAGCTTCTTTGCTACCTACATAAGCTTCACAAGAATAAGCCTCAAGATCATGGGTGTAGCCTATTGATTTGTGTGTCCCTATAGTTCCACTGCATTTCTTTTTATATTTCTCTTTCCCCAACTGCAGTGGGAACACCTTGAAGTCAAGGGACTTCAAGAGAAGTCCTCAGAGAGTGGCCCAGGTCCTGGATTGTTTCTTGCCCTTCTATGTAAATTCATTTGTCTTATGTCCTACCCATTCTAGATGCAGGTAACTGATGTGATAAACTCACTATTTTGGTTTGGTAAAGCTGCTGGAATGTAATATACCAGAAATGGGTTGGCTTTTATAATGGGGATTTATCAACTTACAAGTTTGCAGTTCTTAGGACTTGAAATTGTCCAACTCAAGGCATCAGCAGGTGATGCTTTCTCCCTGAGGACTGGTTGCCAGCGAACTTGGACTCCTCTGTCAGATAGCAAGGTACATGGCAACGTCTGCTGGTCCTTCTCTCCTGGGTTTTGTTGCTTTCAGCTTCTGACTTCAGTGATGTAATCTCTCAGCTTCTCTGGCTCTCTTAACTTCTCTGTGTGTTTCACTCTAAACTTTTCTGGGGCTTTTTTTTCTCTTGCAACTTCTTATTTGACCCACTCATTGTTTAAGAGAGTATTATTTAATCTCCATATATTTGTGAAAGTCCTTGTTCTTTGGTGGCTATTGATATCTAGCTTTATTCCATTGTGATCAGAGAAAGTGCTTTGAATAATTTCAATGTTTTTAATTTTATAAAGACCAGCATATCCTGGAGAATGTTCCATGAGCACTAGAAAAGAATGTATATCCTGGTGTTTTGTGGTGTAATGACCTAATTATGTCTGTTAGGTCTAATTCATTTATCAAGTTGTTTAACTTCTCTTTCCTTGTTGATCCTCTGTCTGGTTGTTTTATATGTAGAGGAGAGTGGTGTATTGAAGTTTCCTATGTTATTGTTGAAACATCTATCACTCTGTTCAGTTTTGCCAATTCTGTCTCATGTACTTTGGAGCTCCTTGATTGGGAGTATAAACATTTATGATGGTTATTTCTTCTTGGTTAATTGTCCATTTTATTAATATACAATATCCTTCTTTGTCTCTTATGATGTCTTTAGATTTACAGTTTATTTTGTCTGATATTAGTATAGCTACTCCTGCTTTCTTTTGTTACAACTTCAGTGGAACATCTTCTTCCACTTTCAGTCTATTTGTATCTTTATGTCTAAGATGAGCCTCTTGTAAGCAGCATATAGCTGGATTATTTCTTAACCATTCTGCCATTCAGTATGTTTTAGTTGGTAAATTTAGTCCATTAACATTCAAAGTTATTATTGAAAGGTGTTTCCTGAATCCACCATCCTATCTTTCTTATTTTATTTGTCAGATCTATACTTTTCCCTCTTTCTCTCTCTTTTTTTTAATCCTTTTTTACCTCTTTTTTTTATCCTGTAAGTTACCCTTACTGGTACGCTTCAATTCTGTGCCCTCCTCCAGACCTCCCTCTCCTGTCTTTTTTTTTCAAATGGTGGAACTCCCTTGAGTCTTTCTCTTCTAGTTTTCTAGCTGCCAGAATGCAATATACCAGAACTGGAATGACATTTAAAAAGGGGAATTTAATAAGTTGTTAGTTTACAGTTCTAAGCCCGAGAAAATGTCCCAATTAAAACAAGTCTTTAGACATGTCCAATCAAAGGCATGCATCCAGGGGAAGAAACATTGGTTCAAGAAGGCCAATTAAGTTCTGGGTTTCTCTGTCAAGTGAGAAGGCACATGAACACAGTTGGGGCTTCTCTCTCAGCTGGAAAGGCACATGGAGAACACGGTGTGATCTGCCAGCTTTCTTTTCTAGCTTCCTGTTTCATGAAGCTCCCCAGGAGGCATTTTCCTTCTTCATCTCCAAAGGTCACTGGCTCGTGGACTCTCTGGCTCGTGGAATCTCTGCTTTGTGGTGCTGAAGCATTCTCTGCTCTCTCCAAATCTCCTTAATTCTCCAAAATGTTCCCTCTTTTATAAGACTTTAGAAACTTATCAAGACCTACCCAAATGGGTGGGGACATGTTGTCACCTAATCCATCTTAACAACCACTCCTGATTGAGTCACATCTCCAGGGAGATGATCTGATCACAGTTTCAAACATACAGTATTGAATAGGGATTATTCGGCCTTTGCAAAATGGGATTTTGATTAAAACATGGCTTTTCTAGAGGACATACATCCTTTCAAACCAGTACAATTTCTTATAGGGCTAGTCTCTTGCTGACACATTCTTTCAGGAATTGTTTGTCTGTGAACTTTTTTTTATTAATTAAAAAATTAACTAACACAACATTTAGAAATCATTCCATTCTACATATGCAATCAGTAATTCTTAATATCATCACATAGATGTATGATCATCATTTCTTAGTACATTTGCATCGATTTAGAAAAAGAAATAGCAAGACAACAGAAACAGACATAAAATGATAATATAGAGAAAAAAATAAAAATAAAAATACATAAAATATATTAAAAAAACAACAACAAAAAATCTATAGCTCAGATGAAGCTTCATTCAGTGTTTAAACATAATTACATTACAATTAGGTAGTATTGTGCTGTCCATTTTTGAGTTTTTGTATCCGGTCCTGTTGCATAGTCTGTAACCCTTCAACTCCAATTACCCATTATCTTACCCTGTTTCTAACTCCTGATGGTCTCTGTTACCAATGACATATTCCAAGTTTATTCTCTAATGTCAGTTCACATCAGTGAGACCATACAGTATTTGTCCTTTAGTTTTTGGCTAGTCTCACTCAGCATAATGTTCTCTAGGTCTATCCATGTTATTACATGCTTTATAAGTTTATTCTGTCTTAAAGCTACAAAATATTCCATCGTATGTATATACCACAGTTTGTTTAGCCACTCGTCTGTTGATGGACATTTTGGCTGTTTCCATCTCTCTGGAATTGTAAATAATGCGGCTATAAACATTGGTGTGCAAATGTCCATTTGTGTCTTTGCCCTTAAGTCCTTTGAGTAGATACCCAGCAATGGTATTGCTGGGTCATACGGCAATTCTATATTCAGCTTTTTGAGCAACTGCCAAACTGCCTTCCACAGTGGTTTCACCATTTGACATTCCCACCAACAGTGGATAAGTGTGCCTCTTTCTCCGCATCCTCTCCAGCACTTGTCATTTTCTGTTTTGTTGATAATGGCCATTCTGGTGGGTGTGAGATAATATCTCATTGTGGTTTTGATTTGTATTTCTCTAATGGCCAGGGACATTGAGCATCTCTTCATGTGCCTTTCGGCCATTTGTATTTCCTCTTCTGAGAGGTGTCTGTTCAAGTCTTTTTCCCATTTTGTAATTGGGTTGGCTGTCTTTTTGTTGTTGAGTTGAACAATCTCTTTATAAATTCTGGATACTAGACCTTTATCTGATATGTCATTTCCAAATATTGTCTCCCATTGTGTAGGCTGTCTTTCTACTTTCTTGATGAAGTTCTTTGATGCACAAAAGTGTTTAATTTTGAGGAGCTCCCATTTATTTATTTCTTTCTTCAGTGCTCTTGCTTTAGGTTTAAGGTCCATAAAACCACCTCCAATTGTAAGATTCATAAGATATCTCCCTACATTTTCCTCTAACTGTTCTATGGTCTTAGACCTAATGTTTAGATCTTTGATCAATTTTGAGTTAACTTTTGTATAGGGTGTGAGATACGGGTCCTCTTTCATTCTTTTGCATATGGATATCCAGTTCTCTAGGCACCATTTATTGAAGAGACTGTTCTGTCCCAGGTGAGTTGGCTTGACTGCCTTATCAAAGATCAAATGTCCATAGATGAGAGGGTCTATATCTGAGCACTCTACTCGATTCCATTTGTCGATATGTCTATCTCTATGCCAATACCATGCTGTTTTGACCTCTGCGGCTGTATAATATGCCTTAAAGTCAGGCAGCGCGAGACCTCCAGCTTCATTTTTTTCCCTCAAGATGTTTTTAGCAATTTGGGGCACCGTGCCCTTCCAGATAAATTTGCTTATTGGTTTTCCTATTTCTGAAAAATAAGTTGTTGGGATTTTGATTGGTATTGCATTGAATATGTAAATCAATTTAGGTAGGATTGACATCTTAACTATATTTAGTCTTCCAATCCATGAACACGGTATGCCCTTCCATCTATTTAGGTCTTCTGTGATTTTTTTTAACAGTTTTTTGGAGCTTTCTTTGTATAGGTCTTTTTTCTCTTTAGTTAAATTTATTCCTAAGTATTTTATTCTTTTACTTGCAATTGTAAATGGAATTCGTTTCTTGATTTCCCCCTCTGCTTGTTCATTGCTAGTGCATAGAAACACTACAGATTTTGAATGTTGATCTTGTAACCTGCTACTTTGCTGTACTCATTTATTAGCTCTAGTAGTTTTGTTGTGGATTTTTCTGCGTTTTTGACATATAGTATCATATCGTCTGCAAACAGTGATAGTTTTACTTCTTCCTTTCCAATTTTGATGCGTTGTATTTCTTTTTCTTGTCTAATTGCTCTTGCTAGAAACTCCAGCGTGATGTTGAATAATAGTGGTGATAATGGACATCCTTGTCTTGTTCCTGACCTTAGGGGGAAAGTTTTCAATTTTTCCCCATTGAGGATGATATTAGCTGTGGGTTTTTCATATATTCCCTCTATCATTTAAAGGAAGTTCCCTTGTATTCCTATCTTTTGAAGTGTTTTCAAAAGGAAAGGATGTTGAATCTTGTCATATGCCTTCTCTGCATCAATTGAGATGATCATGTGATTTTTCTGCTTTGATTTGTTGATGGGTGTATTACTTTAATTGATTTTCTTATGTTGAACCATCTTTGCACTCCTGGGATGAATCCTACTTGGTCATGATGTATAATTCTTTTAATGTGTTGCTGGATTCTATTTGCTAGAATTGTGTTGAGGATTTTTGCATCTATATTCATTAGAGAGATTGGTCTGTAGTTTTCTTTTTTGTAATATCTTTGCCTGGTTTTGGTATGAGGGTGATGTTGGCTTCATAGAATGAATTAGGTAGCTTTCCCTCCACTTTGATTATTTTGAAGAGTTTGAGCAGATTTGGTACTAATTCTTTCTGGAATGTTTGGTAGAATTCACATGTGAAGCCATCTGGTCCTGGACTTTTCTTTTTGGGAAGCTTTTGAATGACTGATTCAATTTCTTTACTTGTGATTGGTTTGTTGAGGTCATCTATTTCTTCTTGAGTCAAAGTTGGTTGTTCATGCCTTTCTAGGAACTTGTCCATTTCATCTACATTGTTGTATTTATTAGCATAAAGTTGTTCATAGTATCCTGTTATTACCTCCTTTATTTCTGTGAGGTCCGTGGTTATGTCTCCTCTTTCATTTCTGATCTTATTTATTTGCATCCTCTCTCTTCTTCTTTTTATCAATCTTGCTAAGGTCCCATCAATCTTGTTGATTTTCTCATAGAACCAACTTCTGGTCTTATTGATTTTCTCTATTGTTTTCATGTTCTCAATTTCATTTATTTCTGCTCTAATCTTTGTTATTTCTTTCCTTTTGCTTGCTTTGAGGTTAGTTTGCTGTTCTTTCTCCAGGTCTTCCAAGTGGACAGTTAATTCCTGAAATTTTGCCCTTTCTTCTTTTCTGATATAGGCATTTAGGGCAATAAATTTCCCTCTTATCACTACTTTTGCTGCGTCCCATAGGTTTTAATATGTTGTGTTTTCATTTTCATTCACCTTGAGATATTTGCTAATTTCTCTTGTAATTTCTTACTTGACCCACTGATTGTTTAAGAGTGTGTTGTTCAGCCTCCACTTATTTTTGAATTTTCTGGCACTCTGCCTATTATTGATTTCCAACTTCATTCCTTTATGATCTGAGAAAGTTTTGTGTATGATTTCAATCTTTTTAAATGTGTTGAGACTTGCTTTGTGACCCAGCATATGGTCTATCTTTGAAAATGATCTATGAGCACTTGAGAAAACGGTGTATTCTGCTGTTGTCGGGTGTAATGTCCTATAAATGTCTGTTTAGTCTAGCTCATTTATTGTAATATTTAAATTCTCAGTTTCTTTATTGATCCTCTGTCTAGATGTTCTATCCATTGATGAGAGTGGTGAATTGAAGTCTCCAACTATTATGGTATATGTGTCTGTTTCCCTTTTCAGTGTTTGCAGTGTATTCCTCACGTGTTTTGGGGCATTCTGGTTTGGTGCATAAATATTTATGATTGTTATGTCTTCTTGTTTAATTGTTCCTTTTATTAGTAGATAGTGTCCTTCTTTTTCTCTTTTAACTGTTTTACATTTGAAGTCTAATTTGTTGGATATTAGTATAGTTACTCCTGCTCTTTTCTGGTTGTTATTTGCATGAAATATCTTTTCCCAACCTTTCACTTTCAACCTATGTTTATCTTTGGGTCTAAGATGTGTTTCCTGTAGACAGCATATAGAGGATCCTGTTTTTTAATCCATTCTGCCAGTCTATGTCTTTTGATTGGGGAATTCAGTCCATTAACATTTTGAGTTATTACTCTTTGGGTAATACCTTCCTCTCCCATTTTGCCTTTTGTATTATATATATCATATCTGATTTTCTTTCTTTCTACACTCTTCTCCATACCTCTCTCTTCTGTCTTTTTGATTCTGACTCTAGTGCTCCCTTTAGTATTTCTTGCAGAGCTGGTCTCTTGGTCACAAATTCTCTCAGTGACTTTTTGTCTGAAAATGTTTTAATTTCTCCCTCATTTTTGAAGGACAATTTTACTGGATATAGAAGCCTTGGTTGGTAGTTTTTCCTCTTTTAGTAATTTAAATATATCATCCCACTGTCTTCTTGCTTCCATGGTTTCTACTGAGAAATCTACACATAGTCTTATTGGGTTTCCCTTGTATGTTATGGATTGTTTTTCTCTTGCTGCTTTCAAGATCCTCTCTTTCTCTTTGACCTCTGACATTCTAACTAGTAAGTGTCTTGGAGAACACCTATTTGGATCCCTTCTCTTTGGGTTGCGCTGCACTTCTTGTATCTGTAATTTTAGGTCTTTCATAAGAGTTGGGAAATTTTCAGTGATAATTTCTTCCATTAGTTTTTCTCCTCCTTTTCCCTTCTCTTCTCCTTCTGGGTCACCCACAACATGTATATTTGTGCGCTTCATATTATCTTTCAATTCCCTGAGTCTCTGCTCAAATTTTTCCATTGTTTTCCCTATAGTTTCTGTTTCTTTTTGGATTTCAGATGTTCCATCCTCCAGTTCACTAATTCTAACCTCTGTCTCTTGAAATCTACCATTGTAGGTTTCCATTTTTTTCATCTCTTCTACTGTATCTTTCATTCCTATAAGTTCTGTGATTTGTTTTTTCAGACTTTCCATTTCTTCTTTTTATTCATCATATGCCTTCTCATGTCCTCCCTCAATTTATTGATTTGGTTTTTGAAGAGGTCTTCCATTTCTGTTTGTATATTCAGAATTAGTTGTCTCAGCTCCTGTATCTCATTTGAGCTATTGGTTTGTTCCTTTGACTGGGTCATGTCTTCAATTTTCCTGGTGTGATTTGTTATTTTTTGCTGGCATCTGGGCATTTAATCAGATTTCCCTGAGTGTGGGACCCAGCAGGTTGAAAGACTTTCCTGTGAAGTCTCTGGACTCTGTTTTTCTTATCGCCACAGCTTGGGGAACCACTGATCCAAGGCTCCCAGCTGGCCTGGGAAGCCGTGTGTGGGAGGGGTGCCATTCACCGGCTGCCATAGCTTGGGGAACTGCTGATCCGAGGCTCCCAGCCGGCCTGGGAAGCCATGTGTGTGGGAGGGGTTCTGGTCGCCGGCCGCCACGGCTTGGGGAACTGCTGATTTGAGGCTCCCAGCCGGCCCAGGAAGGAGGGCGGGAGGGACTCCGGCCACCAGCCCTCGTGGCCTGGGGAAGCACGCGCCGCTCGGGGACCTCACCACAGTGGAATCTCTTAGCCGGTCCAGCCGGTCCAGACTGGGGTACACTGTGTGTCTGGTGTCTGTTGTGGCTCTGGGAGGTGTTTTGTACTGTTTCTAGTTATTTAGTAGTTGTTCTGGAGGAGGAACTAAGACGCACGCACCTTACTAAGCTGCCATCTTCTCCGGAACTATCTGTGAACATTTTAATCTTTGATTTCTCTGATATCTGCTATTTTTCTATTTATTCTTTCAAATTCCTCTTTATGCTCTTCTAGAGTCTTTTTTTAATTTTTAATTTTTTTTTAAAACATAACAACATATAAACATGAACATTCTTACCATATGATCATTCCATTCTTGGTATATAACAATAACTCACATTACAACATCACAGAGTTGTATATTCATTAGCACAATCACCTCTTAGAATATTTTCATCAATCCAGAAAAAGAAATAAAAAGAAAAAAGAAAAAAAATGGTACATACCATACCCCCTCCCCCTCCCCCTCATTGATCACCAGCATTTCAATCTACAAATTTATTTTAACATTTGTTCCCCCTATTATTAATCTATTTTTAATCCATATGTTTTTCTCATCTGTCATTAAGGTAGGTAAAAGATAAAAGGAGCATCAGAAACAAGGTTTTCACAATCACACAGTCATATTGCAAAAACTATACCATTATACACTCATCTTCAAGAAACATGGCTACTGTAACACAACTCTACATTTTCAGTCACTTTCCTCCAGCCTCTCCATTACACCTTAACTAAAAAGGTGATATCTATATAATGCATAAGAATAACCTCCAGGATAACCTCTCAACTCTGTTTGGAATCTCTCAGTCATTGACATTTTATTTTGTCTCATTTCACTCTTCCCCCTTTTGATCAAGACAGTTTTCTCAATTCCCTGATGCTGAGTCCCAGGTCATTCTAGGATTTCTGTCCCACATTGCCAGGAAGGTCTACACCCCTGGGAGTCATGTCCCACATAGAGAGGGAGAGGGCAGCAAGTTTGCTTGTCATGTTGGCAGAGAGAGAGAGGCCACATCTGAGCAACAAAAGAGGTTCTCTGGTGTGACTCTTTGCCTCATTTTAAGTAGCTTAGCCTATCCTTTGTGGGGGTAAGTTTCATATGAACAAATCCCAAGATTGGGGACTCAGCCCATTGCTTTGGTTATCCCTACTGCTTGTGAGAATATCAGGAATTCTCCACATAGGGAAGTTGAACTTTCCCATTTTCTTTCCATTCCCCCCAGGGGACTTTGTAGATACTTTTTTATTCATTGTTTGAATCACTCTGGGATTTATCGGGGCATCAGTCTAGACAAACCTACAAAATCTCATGCCCTACTCAAGGTTCCATGTACTTATGGTTTTCAATTAAGCTGACAACATAAGTTACATTAGAAAATGCACTAGTCACAATGTAAATTTTGTACCAAATAAACATTTTTTGCTTTAGTCTCAAACATAAGTTAAAGTTTTAAAAAGATGATATCTATTTATTGTGCAAGAATAACCTCCTGGATAACCTCTCAACTCTTTGGAATCTCTCAGTCATTGACACTTTATTTTGTCTCATTTCTCCCTTCCCCTGTTAGGTCAAGAAGGTTTTCTCAATCCCTTGGCACTGAGTCCCAGCCTAGGCACCATTTATTGAAGAGACTGTTCTGTCCCAGGTGAGTTGGCTTAACTGTCTTATCACAGATCAATTGTCCATAGATGAGAGGGTCTATATTTGAACACTCTATTCGATTCCTTTGGTCAGTGTATCTATTTTATGCCAGTACCATGCTGTTTTGACCACTGTAGCTTCATAATATGCCTTAAAGTCTGGTAGTGTGAGACCTCCAACTTCATTTTTTTCTCAGGATACTTTTAGCTATTGGGGCGCCCTGCCCTTCCACATAAATTTGGTTCTTGGTTTTTCTATTTCTGAAAAGTAAGTTTTTTGGATTTTAATTGGTATTGCATTGAATGAATTTAGGTAGAATTGACATCTTAACTATATTTAGCCTTCTAATCCATGAACACGGTATGCCCTTCCATTTATTTCAGTCCTTTGTGATTTCTTTTAACAATTTCTTGTAGTTTTTGTTTTGTACAGGTCTTTTGTGTCTTTAGTTAAATTTTTTCCTAAATATTTCATTCTTTTGTTTGCAATTGTAAATGGAATTTTTTTCTTAATTTCCCCCTCAGATTGCTCATTACTAGTGTATAGAAACACTACAGATTTTTGAGTGTTGATCTTGTAACCTGCCACTTTGCTGTACTTGTTTATTAGCTCCAGTAGTTTTGCTGTAGATTTTTCAGGGTTTTCAACATATAGTATCATATCCTCTGCAAACAGTGAGAGTTTTACTTCTTCCTTTCCTATCTTGATGCCTTGTATTTCTTTTTCTTGTCTAATTGCTCTGGCCAGAACTTCCAATACAATGTTGAATAATAGTGGTGATAGTAGACATTCTTATCTTTTTCCTGATCTTAGGGGGAAAGTTTTCAGTTTTTCCCCATTGAGGATGATGTTAGCTGTGGGTGTTTCATATATTCCCTTTATGATGTTGAGGAAGTTCTCTTTGTTGTGTTTGAAGTGTTTTCAACAAGAAAGGATGTTGAATTTTGTCAAATGCATTTTTTACATCAATCGAGATGATCATATGGTTTTTCTGCTTTGATTTGTTGATATGATGTATTATATTAATTGATTTTCTTATGTTGAACCATCCTTGCATAACTGGGATGAATCCTCCATGGTATGATGTGTAATTCTTTTAATGTGTTGTTGTATTCAATTTGATAGAATTTTGTTGAGGATTTTTGCATCTATATTCATTAGAGAGATTGGTCTGTGGTTTTCTCTTTTTGTACTATCTTTGTCTGGCTTTGGTATGAGAGGGTGATGTTAGCTTCATAGAATGAGTTAGGTTGCTTTTCCTCCTCTTCAATTTCTTTTGAAGAGTTTGAGCAGGATTGATACTAATTCTTTCTTGATTGTTTGGAAGAATTCACATGTAAAGCCATCTGGTCCTGGACTTTTCTTTTTGGGGAACTTCTTAATGACTGATTCAATTTCTTTACTTGTGATTGGATTGTTGAGGTCATCTATTTCTTCTCAAGTCAATGTTGGTTGTTCATGCCTTCCTAGGAAGTTGTCCATTTCATCTACATTGTCGAGTTTATTAGCATAAATTTGTTCATAGTATCCTTTCATTACTTCCTTTATTTCTGTAGGGTCAGTGGTTATGTCTCCTCTTCCTTCCTGATTTTATTTATTTGCATCCTCTCTCTTCTTTTTGTCAACCTCACTAAGGGTTCATCAGTCTTATTGATTTTCTCATAGAACCAACTTCTGGTTTTGTTGATTTTTCTCAATTGTTTTCATGTTCTCAATTTCATTTATTTCTACTCTAATCTTCATTATTGCTTTCATTTTGCTTGCTTTAGGGTTAGTTTGCTATTCCTTCTCTAGTTCTTCCAAGTGGACAGTTAATTCCTCATTTTTGCCCTTTCTTCTATTTTGATATAGGCATTTAGGGCAATAAATTTCCCTCTTAGCACTGCCTTTGCTGCATGCCATAAATTTTGATATGTTGTGTTTTCATTTCCATTTGACTCGAGATATTTACTGATTTCTCTTGTAATTTCTTCCTTGACCCACTGATTGTTTAAGACTGTGTTGTTGAGTCTCCATATATTTGTGAATTTTCTGGCACTCTGCCTGTTATTGATTTCCAATTTCATTCCTTTATGATCTGAGAAAGTGTTTTGTATGATTTCAGGCTTTTTAAATTTCTTGAAGCTTGCTTTGTGACCCAGCACGTGGTCTATACTTGAGAATGAATCATGAAGACATGAGAAAAAGGTGTATCCTACTGTTGTGGGTGTAATGTTCTACAAATGTCTGTTACATCTAGCTCATTTATTGGATTATTCAAATTCTGTTTCTTTATTGATCTTCTTTCTAAATGTTCTGTCCATTGATGAGAGTGGGGATTTGAAGTTTCCTACTATTATGGTAGATGTGTCTGTTTCTCTTTTCAGTGTTTGCCTCATGTATTTTTGAGCATTCTGGCTCAGTGCACAAATATTTATGATTATGTCTTCTTGTTTAATTGTTCCTTTTCTTAATACATAGTGTCCTTCTTTTTCTCTTTTAACTGTTTTACATTTGAAGTATAATTTGTTGGATATTAGTATAGCTATGTCTGCTCTTTCCTGTTTGTTATTTGCATGAAATATCTTTTCCCAACTTTTCACTTTCAACCTATGTTTATCCTTGGGTCTAAGATGTGTTTCCTGTAGGCAGCATATAGATGGTTCATGCTTTTTAATCCATTTTGTCAGTTTATGTCTTTTGATTGGGGAGTTTAATCTATTAACATTTAGTGTTATAAATGTTAGGGCAGTACTTCTGCCATTTTGACTTTTGGATTTTATATGTTGTATCTAATTTTTCTTCTTTTTAACCTTTTCTGATAGTCTTCATTTCTACACTCTTCTCCATACCTCTGTCTCCTGTCATATCTGTCTCTAGTGCTCCCTTTAGTTTTGTTGCAGAGCTGGTCTCTTCGTCACAAATTCCCTCAGTGATTTTTTTTGTCTGAAAATGTTTTAATTTCCCCCTCATTTTTGAAGGACAATTTTGCTGGATATAGAATTCTTGGTTGGCAGTTTTTCTCTTTTAGTAACTTAAGTATATCATCCCACTGTCTTCTTGCCTCCATGGTTTCTGCTGAAAAATCTATACATAGTCTTATTGGGCTTCCCTTGTATGTGATGGATTGCTTTTCTCTTGCGGCTTTCAATGTTCTCTCTTTCTCTTTGACATCTGACATTCTGATTAGTAAGTGTCTTGGAGTACATATATTTGGATGTATTCTGTTTGGGTACACTGCACTTCTTGGATCTGCAATTTTAAATCTTTCTTAAGGGTTGGGAAATTATCATTGATAATTTCCTCCATTAGTTTTTCTCCTCCTTTTCCCTTCTCCTTCTGGGACACTGACAACACATATATTTGTGCACTTCAAGTTGTCATTCAGTTTCCTGAGCCCCTACTCATATCTTTCCATTCTTTTCCCTATATTTTCTTTTGCTTGTCAGATTTCAGATGTCCTGTCTTCCAGTTCACTAATCTTATCTTCTGCCTCTTGATATCTAACATTGTAGATTTCCATTGATTTTTTCATCTCTTCTACTGTGACTTTCATTCCCATAAGTTCTGTGATTTGTTTTTTTCAGACTTTCAATGTCTTCTTTCTGTTCATTCCTTGTCTTCTTTACATTCTCCCTCAATTCATTGATTTGGTTTTTTATGAGGTTTTCCATGTTTGTTCAAACATTCTGAATTAATTGTTTCAACTCCTGTATCTCATTTGAATTGTTGGTTTGTTCCTTTGACTGGGCAATATCATCAGTTTTCCTAGTATGATTCATTATTTTTTGCTGGTGTCTAGGCATTTAATTTCCTTAGTTAGTTTATTCTGAGGATTGTTTTCACTTTTTTTTACCTAGGATTTTCTTGCTGGATGACTTTGTTTCTATCTGTTCTTTCACATTCAGTTTAACTTATTCTAGACCTCTACCTTAGGTTTTGTTTAACAGATCAGAATTTTTCAGTTCTTGTTTCTTGTCCTGCCTGTATGGTGACTTCCCCCACCCCCTCCCTTAGGAGAATCTAGTTAGGTATTATAGACCCCAGCCAGATTTTCCTAGACCAAACTGGCCTCTTCTCAGGAGGAAAGACTTACCTGTGTCACTTTTTCCTGAGGGTGAGACCCAGCAAGTTGACAGTATTTCCTGTGAAGCATCTGGACTGTTGGTTTTTCCTATCCTGCCCAGCATATGGTGCTTTTTTCCAGTGGGCCCCACCAGAATAAGGTGATGTGGTACCTTTAGCTTCCACAAACTCTCCTGCTGGGGGCATGGTTGAGACAGAGGAGAGGTTGTAGGCTGGCTTTAATCTCTTCACTTTTCCAGACCCTGGGGTCTCAATTCCTTGAGGGAATGATTCCGCCTGAGCTGGGCCCCACCCCTCTCCTGGGGAAGGCACAGGCTCCAGACAATTACTTAAACAAGCTTAATTCTGCCTATGTCTGGGCAGTTGGAGTCTGAGAAGTCTTGCAGCTGTATCTAAAGAGTAGTCAAGGCTTTGAAACAGAGCCATGAAATCAAGAAAGACAATTCATTCCAGAGCAGGACCCCTGTTTCTCGGGTTTGCAAATGAAGAGCTTAAGTTGGTATGTTGCTTTGTGTATCTACATGTCCTATGTGCCCCCTCCTTTCCTCCCTTCAGGCCTAGACCCTTTCAAGTATTAGATGCTGTCCAATCCAAAAAACATCTGTTTTTCTTTTCTTTTTTCTTTTTCTGTCAGCCCTGCCCCATCTGTGCCAGGGAAAACCCCAACAACCTTTGTTTTTACTTAGGGTTCAGCTGAGCTGGGGGCCTATTTTTAGTAGTCAAAATTTGTTAATTAATTCCGAAATTGGAGCTTGGCTGGGTTCAACCCCTGCTGCTGGTAAGGTCCCTTTCCTTTCCCCTCTGGGAAGCAGCCTGTGGGGGATGGGTACTAGCAACACAACCAAAAAAGTTATAGAATGTTAATATAGAGAAAAAAATAAAAGTAATAACAGTAAAAACAAAACAAAACAAAACAGAACAAAAACCTATAGCTCAGATGCAACTTCATTCAATGTTTTAACATGATTACTTTACAATTAGGTATTATTGTGCTGTCCATTTTTGAGTTTTTGTATCTAGTCCTGTTGCACAGTCTGTATCCCTTCAGCTCCAATTGCCCATTATCTTACCCTGTTTCTACCTCCTGCTGGACTCTGTTACCAATGACATATTCCAAATTTATTCTCGAATGTCCGTTCACATCAGTGGGACCATACAGTATTTGTCCTTTAGTTTTTGGCTAGACTCACTCAGCATAATTTAAAATAACTCAATCATACATTCCCCATCATAATGAATTTAAAGAACATGATATTTTCTGGGGCACATCACAGCTTCAAATCACCAAATTCATTCATGCTAATGTGTGATTGGGAACAGTTGGGTTAGTTTTTTAATTAAAGTAAGTATTTTTCTCATTTTGTATTTAGGCTTACTATGTGCAAGATATTGGACTAGAAATGAAAGATTATAGAGTGGTACTTAAGAGGACAAGTCTTAAAATCCGAAGATTTTGATTTGAATTGTACTCATTATTGGGATACCTCACTCAAGGTACTTAATACCTCAGTTTTGTCCTCTATAAAATAAAAATAATGCTCTAGAGTGTTGTACATGTGAATTAATTTTAGTATGTGCTTGAGCTCTGAGTATAGTGCTTGGAAAAGTAAACTTTAATTAGATGGTGATATGTACCCTATATACACATAAATAAATAAATATAGTATATGCATACATTTCCTGCTCTTGAGGGGTTTAAAGACTTCGAATGGTAATGAAAGTTCTTTAACACACTGATGTAATGCATATTTCCCCTAGGTTATGTATTAGCAGTTGAAACTGGGACCTCTTGGAAACACAGGTCTTAATCAAAGAACAGTTATTCCCAGAGAGATTCTTTTCCCTCTTAGGAGGGAAAAGAGGGCCAATGAGTGGAAGTTGTTAGGAGGTAGATTTTTGTCCCGGCACAAAAGAGAAATTTGTTAAAGAGCATATTGGAGATAGTGAGCATCTTGTGTCATGGAAGTGACTACAAGGAAGCTAGCTGATCTATTTATTGGGGACATTATAGAGGAGCTAGACTCCTTAGGGGCATTTTACAAGGACCCTCTTTTCTTCCCATGTTTTCAGAAGCCCTTTCCCTCTCCCTGTTCAGATGACTCATTCCTTGGAGTGACCTGGAAGCCTACAGATATTGCAGTGCCTTTTTTTTAGTGCTTGGCAAGGTTGAAAGTTTGAATCTTACTTCATAAGTGTGGTTGCCTTTGTTGATTATTCTGGGGTGCAGAGTACAGGTACAGAGTATGTGGCTTCTACAGGTGACTGAGGTAGACATTTACCTCTGTGTACCCATATGGCTAACTAATAACTAGCATTCCACTAATAGGACTTCATGTCCATGGTTTTAGGCTTTGATCTTTTGTAAAATGCTGTTTTGTTCTGTGATCATGAACTGTTAATCAATTGGCTATAGCTCAGTGTAAGTAGAGTGAGAAGATCCTTTCTGAGAGCCAGAACTGATGGGGTAGGAAAATGCTACTAAAAGATAAGGGAGGTCAGGTGAAGACCCTGCCCTATTCACCACAGCAGATGCTCAAAAAGTGTGAATGAAAGAAAACTGATAGAATACAGGAAAACATCAATGTCCTCTGGAAGGAATACATTCTTGCCTTTGTCTCATTGGCACATGTCTGTAGCTACTGAGTGCCTATAAGACAGCATGGAAGGAAAGAACTAACCCAAAGGATGGGTGGGCCCTTGTCTTGCCACCAGAGAATCCTACATTGTAAGATGTGTCCAAGGTCAGGGAAACACTAAGATACAGAGATAACATGTAATTTGTCCAGAATTTTCCAGTCGAGTTTCAACAGAGGAGAACTGGAAGCCAAGACTCTTGCTTCCTAGTCCTGGAAGCTCTCATTCAGGCCAGATTGCATCCAAACTCAGAGAAAAGAGAAGCAAGGTCTTGGAAAACTGGGGAGGGAACCAGGGAGACCTTGTGACATTTTCAGGCTGGTGACTCACACCAACCTGCAGACCAGAATGTTTATAATCAGTCATCACATTTCTCTCTACTCTCTAGAAACTTTGGGTGGCATAACAGACTTCAATTAAAATATGGTCTTCCCTTTAACCAATTAATCTTTAAATATCTTCCCACTCATTAACCTTGGCTAATTCCATGATAGGAGGAATGACTTTTGAATTAGTTCACTGACAACAAAAATCTTTGAGGACTTTTATATATCCATAGATATATATGAGTGTTTTATATATACATAGGTGCACATACACACACTTCTTTGGCAGCAGACATGCAAACATGCATGCAGTCATGTGCAATATATACCTCCCAGAGCTTGTGGATATACAAATGATACACACACTCCCAGGAACACAAACAACCTTGCAAAGAATTTGCCACACATGCATGGGCTCTTACCTACTCAATTTCACACATAGTGAAAAACTAAACAAAACAAAATCAACTACAAAAGAAACCCGCAGATAAAAGATTTGGAAGGACAAAGACTAAATAAAAAAATAATAAAAATATTAGCTCCTACTCATTGAGTTCTCAAATAAATACTGAGGATTATGTAAAGTGCTTTACATATACTGTTTCACTTGATCTTCTAAACAACCCTTTTAGTGGATCTTAGTATACCCTTGTTTCTTACAAGGACTGTGGTAAATTCTGTCCACCCCAGTGACTTGCCTGCACATTAAAGTTTGGAGCATTGTGGCACTGCTTGCCTGAGTTCACACAATTAGTAAATCACAGAGGTAAACATTAACTGCAGTTATGTTCTGACAAAACATTTGTTCTTAACCACTCAGATCTTAGTCTGTATTTCCAAGAAATGGGTCAGAGAGGGGAAACTTTGCTTTAATTTTTGCTGAACAGCAGCAAGAAGCATCTTCCACAGCTATCATCCTCAGCTTAAAAGGAGCAACTGTATGATAAACAAAAGGCCAAAAAATTGTCTACCTAAAATAAAATAAAATAAAGTAAAAAGTAAAGTAAAGTAAAATAAAATGAAGCAGTCTCCCTTTACTGAGCAAGGAGAAGTTTATCCTAAAGTGGTGCTGTGGTCAGAAAGGCACATGTTCCATGTGGGTTTGAACGTAACCTAGATGCAAATTCCTGAATGGTGTAGAAAGAGGAATTCAGGACATTTGGGGAAGGGGCTTACAGATAAGGATTGTCCTAAGGAACTTTTTCAGGGTCTTCACCCCAGACAGCCTTTGTGTGGATCAGCACAATTCCTCGCTCCAATTCTAGTAGACTTCTCTTTGGGGCTGAGAGGGTCTGGCCAGGGTCTTGACTCAGCTTGCTTGGTAGAAATGCTCCAAGCAGTTTAGTGTCATACAGTGAAAACATCATGGGAAGGGGAGGGTTTCTGACTATCTCCCTCATTCCTCATTCTGTGATTTTGTGCAAGACACCTTCTTTGAACCTTGGTGTCTGGATCTACCAAGGACATCATCACAGAGAGTGTTGTTGTAAGGATCAAGGTGAAATTGAAGATGTAAAAGGATCTTTCTTAATATACCTGGAGATCATTGTGTTTTTGTTGGGACAGACTTTTCTGACCAATTAGTGGTGTCTCTTTTCTCACAACTGCTCTCCCTCCAGGCAGAGTTCCTTTGATCATGCATTCACTGATGACACCCAGAACCAGGCACTTGACTTCATATTTTCCCAGAAACTGTTTGGGGTGATAGGTTGCCCCTTGTGCTTCAGATTTGTTTGTGGTCTGAAGAAGAGGAGAGGTTTGGTGAAGGAGGTAATGAGATCCTCTATTTTCTCCTCTTTCAAATCACTAAGGGGTAGGTGGAAAGTGGTTCAAATGAGAGAGAAGCAAGGAAGCTTGAACCAAGACAAGACTGAGTTTAGTGTCCTGGTCTATAAAGTGGTATGAGATGAGGTCTTTGTCACAGATTTTTAAATTTTGGTGAGAATGCGATAATGAGCATAAAATGCCTTGTAGTAGAAAAAGACTTCACGTTAAATGATTATTATGAACTTGTTGATTGGCTTGGCAAAGGGAGAGATTAGCAAATGAGTCTTAGTTTCCAGGGTTGCTGTGATAAATCCATACACTGGTTGATATAAACAAAAGAAGCTTATTGGCTCACATTTTGTAGGCTAGAAATCTAAACTCAGGGTACTGGCAGATATTTTGGATGTAATTTGGAAGTTCTTTGGTGATGAGGCACAAACACTGATAGCAAGCCAGCTAAGAATGCATGAAAGGACAGCTTTATTAGATCACAGAGCTTGGAGGAGGAGAGGGGAGTTTGAGGCCAATGGAAGGAGATGGGACTTGCCTAACCTAGGCTCTTATGAAGCTCTGTAGAGGAGGGAGAAAGAAGAATACATGTGGGTCCTATACTCTTGCCTTTATTGTGAGCCAGAGGGGAGGGGTGGAGCTTTCCCATGGATACTGGAGATTGGCAGTTTTCAACTATACTGCATGAAAAGCAGAAGTGGCAAGCTGAGGTGAAGCTAAGGTGGCTCTTATCATCCAAACCATGTGGAAGTGCATGTCTTGCTAGCTGCAGTTAAGCCTAGGGCAGTGCTGGATTACAGTTCAATAGTTTTAGGTATTTCCCTCTAGCTACTCCAATACACCAAAAACTGACAAGGGATATCTATATACTGTATAAGAATAACCTCCAGAATGACCTCTTTACTCTATTTGAAATCTCTCAGCCACTGAAACTTTATTTTTTTAATTTCTCTTCTCCTTTTGGTCAAGAAGGCTTTTTCAATCCAGTGATACCAGGGCCAGGCTCATCCCCAGGAGTATGTCTCACATTGCCAAAGAGATTTCCACCCCTGAGAGTCATGTCTCTTATGGTGGGGAGGGCAGTGAGTTTACCTGTGGAGTTGACTTAGAGAAAGAGTCCATATCTGAGCAACAAAAGAGGTTCTCTGGGTGTGACTTTTTTTTTATTTATAATTTTTTAAATATCAAAAAATACCAAACAAATGCAAACATTTATATTTTGATCATTCTGTTCAACATACATAATCAGTAATTCACAATAGCGTCACATAGTTTCATATTCATCATCATGATAATTTCTTGGAACATTTGCATCTATTCAGAAAAAAAATAAAATGAAAACAGAAAAAAATTTATACAGACCATACCCCTTACCCCTCCCTTTCATTGATCACTAGCATTTCAAACTAAATTTATTTCAACATTTGTTCCCCCTATTATTTATTTTTATTCCATATGTTCTACTAGTCTGTTGACAAGGTAGGTAAAAGGAGCATCAGACACAAGGTTTTCACAATCACACAGTCACATTGTGAAAGCTATATAATTATACAGTCCTCTTCAAGAAACATGGCTACTGGAACACAGCTCTACATTTTCAGGCAGTTCCCTACAGCCTCTCCATTAAATCTTGAATAACAAGGTGATATCTACTTAATGTGTAAGAATAACCTCCAGGATAACCTCTCAACTCTGTTTGGAATCTCTCAGCCATTGACACTTTGTCTCATTTTACTCTTTCCCCTTTTGGTTGAGAAGGTTTTCTCAATCCCTGGATGCTGAGTCTCAGCTCATTCTAGGATTTATTTCCCACATTGCCAGGAAGGTCCACACC
Organism: Tamandua tetradactyla; assembly: GCF_023851605.1. Classification (NCBI taxonomy): domain Eukaryota; kingdom Metazoa; phylum Chordata; class Mammalia; order Pilosa; family Myrmecophagidae; genus Tamandua; species Tamandua tetradactyla. The sequence continues at coordinate 261,064 of NW_027518405.1, read as the reverse complement.
CCTGGGAGTCATGTCCCATGTAGACAGGGGGAGGGTGGTGAGTCTGCTTGCTGTGTTGGCTGGAGAGAGAGGCCACACCTGAGCAACAAAAGAGGTTCTCTTGGGGGTGACTCGTAGGCTTAATTTTAAGTAGGTTTGACCAATCCTCTGTGGGGTTAAGTTTCATATGAACAAGCCCCAGGACTGGGGCTCAGCCTATAGCTTTGGTTGTCCCCACTGCTTGTGAGAATATCAAGAATTCTCCATTTGGGACAGTTGAATTTTCTGGGGGTGACTCTTAAGTATAATTATTAGTAGGCTTAGCTTCTCCTTTACAGGAATAAGATTCATAAAGGCAAGCCCCAAGATCTAGGGCCTGGCCCATCAAGTTGGTAGTCCCCAGTGATTGTGAGAATATCAGGTCTTCCCCAACTAGGGAAGTTTAATATTTCCACATTTTCCCCCAGTCCCACAAGCAAATACTTTTTAATCTTCTGCCCAGATTATTCTGGGATGTACTGGGGCATCAGCAACCTGTACAAGCCAGCAAGATCTTACTTCCTATTCAAGGTTCCATGTAGTTATGGTGTTCAAATAAACTGACCATACAAGTTAAATTAGATATTGTGTTATGGAAAATATCAATTTTGCACCTAGTAAATATCTCTTCCTTTGGTCTCACACAGAAGTTGAAGTTTTTAAATGTGGTCACTATCATTTTTTACCCTTTAGTCTGATTTACTTTAGTCCCACCCAGATCAGCTTCATTTATATCTCTACTTGAAGTCTGATCACTTTTTCAGTGTTTTTCACAGTTGCTATATGGAGTAATGCTGACTTTCACAGCTGTAGAACTCTAGCTCTGAGTCTCAGGTGTCATATAATACCATGAATTTCCAGGGAATGATTATACACAAAGAGCTCAGCATCTCAGAATAAGAAATAACAATTACAACTCTGGAATAGATGTGACTACTGTAAGAGCTTACAATCTAGAAACCTTACAATAGGCTTTCACCTGATAATCTGTGTTCTCAAATTCAATTCTCAGAATTTGTTCATTATAATTAGTCCATAAAATGAGGCATTATACTATGTATCTTTTAGTTTCTAGCTTATTTCATTTAACATACTATCCTCAATGTTCATTCCCCTAGTTGTATGCCTCACAACTTCCTTCCTTCTTGCAGGTGTTCAGTAGTCCAATATACATATACATCACAGTTCACCCTTCCATTCCTCAGTTGACCTACCTTAGGCCACCTCCATCCATTGCAAATCACCAATGCTGTCACCATTAGGGCAAGAATGCAAATGTCCACTCCTGTCCTCACTCTTCGTTCCTCCAAGAATATACCTAACTACAGGGTTGCAGGATCGCAAGGCAACCCCATCCCTAGGCTCTTGTGGAGCAATCACACTGCTTTCCAGAGGGACTGCACCAGTCTACTTCCCTACCAACAGTTAATAGTTACATTTCTCTCTCTGCATTTCTCCAGCACTTTTATCTCTCTGTTCATATTTAAACAGATTTATTCACACATAATACAATCCAACCTAAATAAAAACCAATGGTTCCCAGTATAATAACATAGCCATGCCTTTAGCACACAGTCTATATGAGGACATTTCCACTTCTTCCTCAAAGAATCTCATACCCCTCCCCCATATTCCCTACTAACTAACATTTAGCTTTGGCATATTGCCTTTGTTACATTCAATGGAAGCATATTACAATGTTTTTAACTATAGACCTTAGTTTGCATTGATTTTATCCCTCCCCAGATACCATTTTCAACACCTTGCAATGGTGAGGTTATTTGTTCTTCCTCATGTGAAAACATTCCTATATTTGTTTATAATCATCATCATTGTCCACTCCAGGCATTGTTAAGTTATACCATCCCAGTTCTTATCCTCTGTCTTTTCTTCTGGTTTCATACATGCCCCCATCCTCTTCCCTCAACCATACTCACACTCAGCTTCATTCAGTGTACTTACAATATTATGCTACCATCAGATAGTACTGATTTCTGGATCTTTGCAATCAGTCCTGTTGAACATGCTGTACTTTTTCATCATCAAATGCCTAATATCTACCCTCTATCTCCTGATAACCTGTGTTCTTAACTTTAAGTTTCAAAGTTCACTCAATGTTAGTTCATTAATATTTATGAATTAACTCATTAATGTTAGTTCATATTAGTGAGACTCTACAGTGTTTATCCTTTTGTTTCTGGCTGATTTTACTCAGCATAATTTCTTCAATGTTCATCCACATTGTTATTTGCTTCATGAGTTTATTCTGTCTTACAGCTGTGTGATATTCCATCATATGTATATACCACAGTTTGTTTAGCCATTCCTCTGTTAATGGGCATTTGGACTGTTTCCATCTCTTGAGAATTGTGAATAGTGCCGCTATAAACATCAGTGTGCAAATGCCTGTTTATGTCTTTGCCTTCAGTTCCTCCCCATATATATCTAGTAATGGGATTGCTAGTCACATGGTCATTCTATACTTAGCTTCCTAAGAAACCACCAGATTGCCTCCCAGAGTTGTTGCACCATTCTACATTCCAGCCTACAGTGAACAAGTGTCCCTCTTTCTCCACATCCTCTCCAGCACTTGTAGTTTTTTGTTTTTTTTGATAATGGCCATTTTAGTAAGTGTGGGAGTATATCTCATTGTGGTTTTGATCTGTATTGTCCTAATAGAGGTGTAGCATCTTTTCATATATTTTTGAGCCATTTGTATTTCCTCTTCTGAAAAATATCTGTCCGTGTCTTTTTCCATTTTTAAATTGCGTAGTTTGTCTTTTTGTTGTTGAATTGCAGAATCTCTCAATATGGTCCAGATATTAAACCCTTATCTGATATATAGTTTCCAAATGTTGTCTACCATTGCATAGGCTGCCTTTTATTTTCCTAACAAAGTCCTTTAATATGCAGAAGTGTTTAATTTTGAGGAGATCCCATTTATCTATTTCTTTTTTCATTGCTCATGCTTTGGCTATAAGGTCTAGGAAACTACTTCCTGTTACAAGATCCATATTTTCCTACATTTTCTTCTCAGATTTCTATGATCTTAGCTCTAACATTTAGGTCTTTCATCCATTTTGGGTTAATTTTTGTGAGGGTATGAGATATCTGTCCTCTTTCATTCTTTTGTATATGGATATCCAGTTCACCAAACACCATTTATTGAAGAGGCTACTCTGTCCCAGTTGAGTTGACTTGACTGCCTTATCAAAGATCAAGTGGCCATAGATGAGAAGGTCTATGTCTGAACACTCAATTTGATTCCAATGGTCAGCATATCTATTTTTATGCCCGTACCATGCTTTGCATCACTGTAACTTTGTACTTTAAAGACAAGAAGTGTGAGATTTCCCACTTAATTCCTCTTTCTTGAGATATTTTTTAGCCATTTGGGGCTGTAAGGATCTTGTACCCTGCTACTTTTCCCTTCCAAATAAGTTTGGTTATTGGTTTTTCTATTTCTGTAAAGTAAGTTGTTGGAATTTTAATTGAATTTGCAATGAATCTAGAAATCAATTTGGGTAGAATTGATATCTTAACTATATTTAGTCTTCTCATCCATGAATATGGTATGTCCTTCCATTTATTTGGATCTTCTTTGATTTCTTTTAGCAATTTTCTATATTTTTCTGTATATAGGTCTTTTGTGGTGTTGGTTAAATTTATTTTTAAATATTTGATTTTTTTGTTGCTATTGTAAATGGATTTTTTTCTTGATTTCCTCTCAGATTGCTCATTACTAGTTTATAGATACACTACTGATTTTTGCATGTTGATCTTGTACCCTGCTACTTTGCTAAATTAATTTATTAGCCCTAATAGCTTTACTGTAGATTTTTCAGGATTTTCTATATACAGTATCATGTTATCTGCAAATGGTGAGAGCTTTACCTCTTCCTTTCCAATCTGGATGCCTTTTCTTTTTTTTATTGTCTAATTGCTCTGGTTAGAACTTTCGGCACAATATTGACTAACAGTAGTGACAGTGGACATCCTTGTCTTGTTCCCAATCTCAGAGGGAAAGCTTTCAGTCTTTCCCCATTGAGTATGAAATTAGCTGTGTGTTTTTTTTATATATTCCCTTTATCATGTTGAGGAAGTTCCCTTCTATTCCTATCCTTTGAAGAATTTTCATCAAGAAATGATGCTGAATTTTATGAAATGCATTTTCTGCATCAATCGAGATGATCACGTGTTTTTCCTGCATTGATTTATTGATGTGGTGATTTACATTAATTGATTTTCCTGTGTTGAACCAGTGTTGACTACCTGGAATAAATCCCACTTGGTCATGCTGTATAATTCTTTTAATGTGCTGCTGAATTTGACTTGCAACTATTATGTTAAGAATTTTTGTATCAATATTCATTAAAGAGATTGGTATGTAGTTTTTCTCCTTGTAGTATCTTTGTCCGGCTTTGGTATTAGGGCAGTGTTGGCTTAATAAGATAAGTTAGGTAGCTTTCCCTCCTCTTTAGTTTTTTTAAGAGTTTGAGTAGGATTGATACTGATTCTTTCTTGAGTGCTTGGTTGAATATACATGTGAAGTCATCTGGTCCTGAACTTTTCTTTTTTGGGAGCTTCTTGATGACTAATTCAATCTCTTTATTTGTGATTGGTTTGCTGAAGTTGTCTATTTATTCTTAAATCAATGTTGGTTGTTCATACTTTTATAGGAAGTTGTGCACTTCACCTACATTGTCTAGTTTATTAGCATATAGTTGCTCATAGTATCTTCTCCTTATCTCCTTTATTTTTGTGGGGACAGTAGTTATGTCCCCTCTACTATTTCTGATTTTATTTATTTGCATCCTATCCCTCTTTTTTGTAAGCTTAGCTAAGTGTCCATCAATATTATTGATTTTCTCAAAGAACCAACTTAAAAAATTCTTTATGGTTTTCATATTCTGAATTTCATTTATTTCTGCTCTAATATTAGTTATTTCTTTCCTTCTGTTTGCTTTAGGGTTTGTGGTTCTTTCTTTAGTTCTCGTTCTTCCAGGTGAACAGTTATTCCTTGATTTTTGCTCTTTCTTCTTTTTAAGTATAGATATTTATGGCAATAAGTTTCCCTCTCAGCACCACCTTTGTTGCATCCCATAGGTTTTTTTTTTAATACTTTTATTGAGAAATCTTCCACACATGTATTCCATACATGATGTACAATCAATGGCTTGCAGTATCATCACATAGTTGTGTATTCATCACCATGATCATTTTTAGAACAGTTACATCACTCCAAAAAAAGTAACATAATGAAAAATTCATACATAACATACACCTTACCCCTCAACACATTAATTTTTTTATGTTAAATAATTGACAATTTTTATTGACCTAAACTTTCTTTTTTTAAAACTTTTTAAATTGTGTAGTATAACATACATACAAAGGAAAGAAATAAAAAAGTAATATTTTTAAAGCACTGTTCAAAAAGTGATTACAGGCTAGATCCCAGAGTTTGTCATGGACTATCATATGATCCTCTTATATTTTTCCTTCCAGCTGTTCCAGAATATAGGAGGCTAGAGGGCTTAAATACTTTTTTATCATCACAATTGACTTTTTTCTTCTTTTTTTTGTGAACAAAAACATGTATACAAAAAAGCTATAAATTTCAAAGCACAGCACCACAATTAGTTGTAGAACATATTCAGACTTTGACATGGGTTACAATTTCACAATTTTAGGTTTTTACTTCTAGCTGCTCTAAAATACTGGAGACTAAAAGAGATATCAGTTTAATGATTCAGCATTCATATTCATTTATTAAGTCCTATCTTCTTTGCATAATTCCACCATCATTTTTTATCTTTCTATCCCTCTCTTTAGGGTTGTTTAGTCTATGGAAGTTCTAAATTTTGGATAATGGAAGGGTCTGTCATTAGTAAGGGGTAGGGAGATGGAACTATCTGATGTTCCCGAGAAGGTAGACTAGGTTTCAGGATTTTTCTGGACCAGGGACCCATCTGGAGGGTGTAGGTTTCTGGAAAATTACTCTAGTACCTGGAACCCCTATGGAATCTTATATATTGCCATAGGTGTTCTTAAGGATTGGCTGGAATGGTCCTGGTTGAAGGTTGGCAGATATAATAGGTAGCAAGGTCTACCTGAAGCTTGTGTATAAGCCACCTCCAGAGTAGCCTCTCGATTCTTATTTGAACCTCTCTGCTACTGATACTTTTTAATTACACTTCTCCCCCCCCTTTGTCAGGATTTAATTGTTGATCCCATGGTGCCAGGTCTGGATTCCCTAGGAGTCCTCTCCCATGTCACCAGGGAGACTTCTCCCCTGGGCATCATGTCCCATGTGGGGGAGAGGGCAATGATTTCACTTGCAGAGTTGGGCTTAGAGAGAGTGAGGCCACATCTGAGCAATAACAGAGGTTCTCCAGAAGTAACTATTAGACATGCCTATAGGTAGCTTAAGCTATGTTACCTACATAAGCTTCACAAGAGTAAGCCTCATGATTGAAGGCATGGCCTATTGATTTGGGTATCCCTAAGGTTTGACACAGTATCAGGGGCTTCCCTGATGGTAAGGTTTAATAGTTCCATAGTCTTTCTCTCCTTCCTCAGGGGACTTTGCCAATACTTTTTGATTATCTGCTTAATATACTCTAAGATGTTTTCAGGCACCATAAGTTCTGATATGTTGTGTTTTCATTTTCCTTGAGATATTTGCTGATTTCTTCTTTGAGCTACTCATTGTTTAAGAGTGTACTATTTAGCCCCCATATATTTTTGAGTTTTCTGGTCTTCTGCTTGTTATTGCTATCCAACTTCATTCCATTGTGATGTGAGGAAGTGTTTTGTAAAATTTTAGTCTTTTAAAATGTATTTATATTTGCTCTGTGACCCAACATGTGTTCTGTCCTAGAGAATAATCCAAGATCATTTGAGAAAAATGTATCTCCTGCTGTTGTGGGGGTATAATTTTCTGCAAATGTCTGCTAAGTCTAGTTCATTTATTCTATTATTCAAAATCTCTATTTCATTATTGATCATCTGTATAGGTGTTCTACTGTTGATGAGAACGGTGTATTTAAGTCTCCAAGTATTACTGTAGAGGTGTCTACTTCTCCAGTGTTGTCAGTGTGTACCTTATGCATTTTGGGGGCAATTTGGCTCAGTGCATAAATATTTAAGACAGTCATGTCTACTTGATGAATTGTTTCTTTTGTTAATACATAATTAATATGTCTCTTTTTGTACTTGTTTCTTTTAATTGTTTTAATTTGTTGGACTACCCCTGCTCTTTTCTGTTTGTTGTTTGTGTGAAATATCTTTTACCAATCCTTCACTTTCAATTGTTTTGGTCCTTGAGTCTAAAGCGAGTCTTTCGTAGACAGCATATAGATCAGAACTGGTTTTTAATCCATTCTGCTGGTGTATATCTTTTGACTACAGAGTCTAATCCATTAACATTTAATGTCATTGAAGTAAAGGCAATACTTACTTCTACCATTTAGTTTCTTGGTTTCTTGGATTTTTGTTATATTTTACTTTTTTCTCTCTTAACCCATAATGATAGTCTTCATTTCTATACTCTTCTCCAGACCTCTCTCTCCCATCTTTTTCCAACTGCCAAGTAGTGCTCTCTTTAGTATTTCCTGTAAAACTATTCTCTTAGTCTCAAACTCAGTGTCTGTTTGAGAATATTTTAAGCTCTCCCTCACCTTTGAAGGATAGTTTTCCCAGGTGTAGGATTCTTGGTTGGCAGTTTTTCTCTTTCAGAATCTCCAGCATAAGGTTCTACTACCTTCTTGCATCCATGGTTTCTGTTGAGAAATCTGCATATGTCCTATAGAGCATCCCTTGTATGTGATGGATCACTTTTCTCTTGCTGCTTTCAGAATCCTCTCTTTCTCTTTGATATTTGTCAATGTGATCAGTAAGTGTCATAGAGTAGGTCTGTTTGGATCTATTTGTTTGGGGTAGACTGTGCTTTTTGAATCTGTAATTTTATATCTTTCATAAGAGATGGGAAATATTCAGCAATTATTTCCTTCACTATTCGTTCTGCCCTCTTTCCCTTCTTTTTTCCTTTAGGACTACCGATAACACATACATTCATGTGCTTCATGCTGCCGCTTAATTCCATGAAACCCTGCTCATATTTTTCTTTTCTTTTACCTATCTCTTCTTTTGTGTGTAGGATTTCATACATCCTCTCCTCTAGTTCATAAATCCTTTCTCCTGCCTCTTCAAATCTGCTATAGTAAGTCTCCATTGTGTTTTCATCTCTTTTGTTGTGTCTTTCATTCCCGTACGTTCTGCTATTTGTTTTTTCAAGCTTTTGGGTTCTTCTTTATGGTTGCCCAGTGTCTTCTTTATATTCTTCATCTTTTTTGCTGTATCTTTCCTCAACTCATTCATTTTATTTTGACTTGATTTAGCACATTTGATTGAACATTAATTAGTTCTTTCAGCTCCTGTATCTCATATGAAGTTAGGTTGTCTTCATTGCTTGTGAGAATAACAGGCTTTCTCCAAGTGGGGTAGTTGGATTTCCCCCCTTTCTCACCATTTCCACAAGGGGACTTGGCAAATACTTTTGTATTCACTGTTCAAATCACCCTGGGATTTATCAGGGCATCACTCTGGACAAACCTACAAAATCTCATGCTCTATTCAAGGTTCTGTATTCCCAGGGTGTTCAACTAAGCTGTCTTATAAGTTATATTAGAAAATGCACTAGTCAAAATATAAATTTTATACCAAATAAACATTTTTTTGCTTTACTCTCACACATAAGTTAAAGTTTTAACATATGAATGACCATCTATTTTCAGCACCCTGCAATATTGACATGCCTTTGCTCCATATATTTTCTTGACTGTCTGCTCTCCCAGACTGAATTTCAGAATGACATACATCAGGTCTGTTCATCTCCCCTTTGTACATCACAATGTGGTATATGAAAAGAATCAGAAACTGTGTTGACAGAATGAAAGATACTCCAATTTGGGCATTTTTTTCTTGATTTAAGACCATGTTCTGGGAATAATGTTGAAGAAAACTCCCAATGAGGACAGGATTTCAGGAACTCTGAGAAAGTCAGTGCCCAGTAAAGAAATGCTGGGCATACATGGAGCTTCTTGAGCCAGTTCAAGTGCGGTTAAATGAAGGTCATTGGTGTTCAACTGACAAACTCTTTCAGTTGGACACCTGAACTGGAGGTGTCTAATCCATTAACATTTAATGTCATTGAAGTAAAGGCAATACTTTCTTCTACCATTTAGTTTCTTGGTTTCTTGGATTTTATGTTATATTTTACTTTTTTCTCTCTTAACCCATAATGATAGTCTTCATTTCTATACTCTTCTCTAGACCTCTCTCTCCCATCTTTTTCCAACTGCCAAGTAGTGCTCTCTTTAGTATTTCCTGTAGAACTATTCTCTTAGTCTCAAACTCAATGTCTGTTTGAGAATATTTTAAACTCTCCCTCACCTTTGAAGGATAGTTTTCCCCGGTGTAGGATTCTTGGTTGGCAGTTTTTCTCTTTCAGAATCTCCAGCATAAGGTTCTACTACCTTCTTGCATCCATTTGGCCCATTTGGGAGCCAAATTACCCCAAAATGCATAAGGTACACACTGACAACACTGGAGAAGTAGACACCTCTACAATAATACTTGGAGACTTAAATACACCGCTCTCATCAACAGTAGAACACCTATACAGATGATCAATAATGAAATAGAGATTTTGAATAATAGAATAAATGAACTAGACATAGCAGACATTTGCAGAAAATTATACCCCCACAACAGCAGGAGATACATTTTTCTCAAATGATCTTGGATTGTTCTCTAGGACAGAACACATGTTGGGTCACAGAGCAAATATAAATACATTTTAATAGACTAAAATTTTACAAAACACTTCCTCACATCACAATGGAATGAAGTTGGATAGCAATAGCAATTTTCACATGCCTGAGGGTGTGAAAAAAATAAAATGTTTGATCCCAACTGCTTAAGTTTGTAATGGCATGGACTCTTTGTTTTCAGGTTAAGGGTTTTATTACAGAATTTAAACCATAGAAATGATAGTGAATTTTCATAAGTAGATAAGAATACAAAGTATCCTTTTTCCTCATGCTCTCTGGGGACTCATTCCTTTATCTCAAGGATATCTCTTTCCAACTTTATTTAAATTATTTCCAGTCTTCTTAGATATTTGTTCAATAACTTAGTTTAAATTATGGCATCTATCACTGAGTATCTTTTTAGCTATTTTAATAACCAATTCAGATTTTTCAGTACTATAGATGGAAATTTATCAAATAGTATTGCCATTTTTTAAATTCATCCTTTGAGGGTTTTGGTCTTCTTTGAATCATTCATTAAAGGAACATCTCATTGACTTGAAGACCACTGATATTATTTAGGAAATATGAGATATCGTTAACAATTCTACATTTCTTTAAGGATTCTTCTATTTTCTATAATTGATATATTTTAATCAGGATTTACACATTTCCACATAACTCTTCAACCTAGATACAATGTTTGCTAATTTGATAAAATATATTAGCCTCAAAATACTCCTGAAGAGGGTCTGACTGGTCACTCCTGTGCTACAGTAAAAACTCTGGGCCTGCTAACTAAATAATACTATATTGTTTTTACTATTGTAAGTAACAATTTTAATTGAGCACATTTTGTTAAGCTTATTTCAAAGCCAAATACATGCAACTATTTGTTTTATTATTCAGAATATAAAGGTGGTTAAAGCATCATCCTTCTGTGAATTTAGCCTGAGGTTCTATGACATCTGGAGCATTTTGCAACATGGATCATTATCTTAAATCCTGGTCTCCAGGCACTCTCAACCTTAAAATTCCTCTGGCATCCAGAAACACTACTATTTCAGGTAAATCTAACAGTTAAGTTTCAGCTACTCCCTGCAGTAGCTACCTGTTTTGGAGGATTCCTAAATGGCATGTTTAAGGCTTCCAAATAGAAACAACATCAACTGCAGACATACTTTCCTTTCAGCTAGAAGTTCCTGGTTTCAAAGAGAGACACTTTTATCAAGGTACATGGTAAGTACTCCCCAGGATTCTAGCCATCTAGCTACTATGGGTGTTTCTCGAAAATTCCAGACAATCCTATTAGGTTTTTCAGGTCAATTCCATTTCCCATGCTTGATAAATACTATTTTAAGCCTTTGCCATAGCCTTTGCATCTCCACAGTCTTTCCTTCCCATTCACTTTCTTTCAGCATCTCATTTCCAATTTCAGAACTAAAATACATAATTTGGAGGTAAGTATTTTGGCCCATTAAATTTGAAATTATTGCTCTTCTGACATGTCTCTTATACCAGGTGAGACATTGTCTTTTATCCTAGAAGACTTCCATACCTTTTAACTTTTGTGCTCCTACATATGATCTATCCTGGAGAATATTCTGTGAGCACTAGAGAAGAATGTATATCCTGCGGTTGTGGGTGTAATGAGGATATGCAGTCTAGTTGGGTCTGATTTGTTTATCAAATTATTTAAGTTTTCTATTTCCTTTTTGATCCTCTGTCTGGTTGTTCTATGTATAGATGAGGGTGCTGTATTGAAGTCTTCTACTATTATTGTTGAAACATCTATTGCTTCCTTCTTGCCAGTGTTTTATTCATATATTTTGGAGCTCCTTGATTGGGGACATAAATATTGAGGATTGTTATTTCTTCTTGGTGAATTATCCCTTTTATTAATATATATGATTGTCTTATGATCTCTTTATATTTAAAGTCCATTTTGCCTGATATTAGTATACCTGCTCTTACTTCCTTTGGTTGCAACTTGTGTGGAGCCTCATTTTCCATCCTTTCACTGTCAATCTCTTTGGATTCTTGTGTTTAAGATGAGTATTTTGTAAGCAGCATATAGCTGGATTATATTTCCTTTTTTATACATCTTTTATTGGTAAATATTACATATATGCAAAGAAAATTAAGAAAAAGCAATGATTTCCAAAGTATACTTTAAGAAGTGGATACAGAACAGATTTCAGAGTTATTATGGTTATCACTCCAGTCTTCTGGTTTTTCCTTCTAGCTGCTCCAAAACACGGAAGGCTAAATAAAATATATTTGTGTGTGTGAAAAATTACATATATACATTAAAGTAATGTATTTGAAATCACATCAAGATAATTAGTTATCAATCAAATTTCAGAGTTGGGAATGGTGAAAAATTGCAGCATTTTTGTTCTTATTTCTAGCTGCTCTAAGGTACTGGAGACTAAAAATTATCAGTGTAGTGATTCAGCAGTCATACTCATTTGTTAAACCCTACCATCTCTGTATAACTCCAACATCACCTTTGAACATTCTACCATCTTTAGGGGTATTTGGGGTATCCTTATTCTAACATTTTCATGTTGAAAGGGGTGGTCAGTAATATGGTTTAGGAGGATGGAACTAGATGACGTTCTGGAGAGGCTGACCCCTTTGAATTTCAGGACTTATCTTGTCCAGGTTTTAGTTTTCTGAAGGTTTCAGTTTTCTGAAAAGTTACCCTAAGGAATGGAACATTTGTAGAATCTTATATAACACCCTAGGTTTTCTTTAGGTTTGGCAGAACTGATTTTGGTTGGCATTTGGCAAGGTGTGATATATAGCAGTATCTAATTGAAACTTTCATAAGAGTGATCTCCATAGTAGCCTCTTGGCTGCACTTGATCTCACTCAGCCACTGACACCTTGTTCATTGCGCTCCTTTATACCCTTTTGGTCAGGTTGGCATTACTGATCCCATGGAGCCAGGGCCCGGCTCATCCCTGGGAGTCATCTCCCACACTTCCAGGGATACTGTCACCCCTGGGTGTCAGGTCCCACATGGGTGCAGGGGAGTTGTTTCAGTTCCAGGGTTGGGTTTTGAGACAAAGAAGACACAAAATAGGTCTTTTGGAAATAATTCTTAGGGATAGTTATGGTAGGCTAAGCTTCTCCAGTATCTGCATACACCTAAAAAGCAAGCTTCAAGATAAAGGGCTTGGCTTATTGATTTGGGGGTCCAAAGTATTTGTCACAGTAACAGGGTTTTCCCCAGTGAGAAAATTTAATAGTTCAATATTTTTTCTCCCATCCCTCAGGGGACTTTGCAAATTCTTTTTGATTATCTACTTAATATACTCTGGGATGTATCCAGGCATCACCTTATGCTATATAGGGTTGAAGGTCTTCATTCTTGTTTTGGGCTCTCTGTATTTCAATTTTTAAAATTACCTGTCTGGACAGAATGAGTTAGACTATGTGCAAAAGAAAATTCAGTCTCTGGGCAAAATAAGCATTCTTCTGTTGGTCTCAAAGCACAGATGAGGTTCTAAAATATAGACAATATTTTACTTATCCCTGTATTTTGAATTACCTCTATCCTGACCTAATAGGCTTCATTCTTAATTATATGTTGCATGTTATACATATATAAAACACTCTCAAAATCCAAAAATAATAGTTACCACTCCAGGCTAAGTGTGACTGCTATAAGAGCTTACAATCTAGGCCCCTTTTTCTTTCTTCTAAGCATTTCTAAAGAAGACCATATAATAATCATTCTTTTGTTTCTGGCTTATTTGCCTCATCAAATGTCTCATAGGCTCACTCACAATGTTGCATGTCTCACAATTTCATTCCTTTTTGTAGCACCACAATATTCAATCATATGTATACAGCATCATTCACCAACCTATGTCTCGGTCAATGTGTCCTTAAGCTACCTCTATTCAGTAGGCATCATATATACAATATTCATTGTCAACGCTCAGAGTTTTGGATAATTTCATTGCTCCCAACAGAAAGATAAGGAATGAACTCACTCTCACCAAGTAGAAAATCTAAACCTCCCCTTAACTCTTTTCTCTCTCCCTCATTATTTACCTCTGGTGTTATTGTTAAAAATGTCCCATAGCATGCAATAGCAGTTTCCCCCATTAAAATCAGAAATTGTAGTCATTGCAGAGATTCATACCTTTGAAGTAGTTCATGCAAAAACTTATTTATATTTGTAGTGTTAAGCAGTGTGACACATGGCTCTGTACAAGCCATTTCAATCATGTTCACCTTAATTATGATATTATTACTTATAGATCCACTAGTGAATTGCCTTTACTTCTATCTATTCCCTTACATTTGCATTCAACCTCATTAGTTAAACATTCAGCCATGTCTAATTTCTATGTATCTCTAAGCCCTTTGTATTCTATATTATAAGCCTCCAACTTTATCTCTACCATGTCCATAAAAGTGGAATCATACAGTGTCCCTTTATGTCTGACTTAATTTCACTCAGCATTATGTCTTCAAAGCTCATCCATCTTGTCAAGTGCTTCATACTTACTGCTGCATAACATTCCATTGTATGAATATACCATACTTTGTTAATCCACTCATCTGTTGATGGCCCCTGGGATTATTTCCATCTCTTTGCAATTGTTAGTTATACTGCTATGAACATTGGTGTGCAAGTTTCTGTTTGTTTCACTGCTTTCAGCAGGTGGATTATGTTTATTCATTCTGCCAATTGTATCTTTTAATTAGTAAGTTCAGTCCATTAACATTCAAAATTTACTATAAAGGCAATTCTTGAATCCACCATTTTGTAATTTGGATTTTATTTGTTAGAACTATATATTCTTTTCCCACTTTCTCATTTTATCACGTAAGTTACCCTTACTAGTATCCTTAAATTTTGTGCCCTCCTCCAAACCTCCCTCCTCTGTCTCTTTTTTCAGTCAGCCAAACTCCTTTTTGTATTTCTTGTAGAGCCAGTTTCTTGTTGACAAATTCTCTCTATGTTTGTTTATCTGTGAAAATGTTAATCTCTTCCTTAGTTCTGAAGGAGAATTTGACTAGGTACAGAATTCCTCACTGAAAGATTTCTTCTTTCAGATTCTTAAATATGGCTTCTCAGCTACATTACATAGTGCCAGTTGAGTAGTCAAAATCAGGCTTTTGAGGTTTCCCTTATATGTAATAGATTGTTTTCTTCTTGCTGCTTTCAGGATTTTCTGTTTGTTTTCAACATTTGAAAGTCTGATTAATGTGTCTTGGGGATGGTTTATTTGGATTCATTCTTTTTGGATTTTGTTAGGCTTCTTTGATTTGCATATTGATATCCTTTGTAGCGGTTGATAAAATTTTCCCAATTATGTCTTCAAGTAGTCTTTCTAGCCCTTTACTCTTTTATTCCTCTTCAGGGACAGTAATAATTATTGTATTTATACACTTTTATTTTGTCCATCATTTCCCTGAGATCCAATTCAAATTTTTTGCAACATTTTTCCATTTACTCTTTTGTATTTTCAAAATCAGTTGCAAGTGTTTCAATTTAACAGGAAGATACTATGCTTATAAACAAAAATACAACTAATAGCAGAACCCCAAAATATATGAATCAAATATTGCCAAAACTGAAGGGGAAATTGGTGAGTCTACCTGAGGTAGGAGATTTTAACACATTACTTTCCATTAAGGATCAAACATCTAATCATGAAATCAATAAGAAAATATAGGACTTGAATTTTAACACTAAACCAACTAACAGACACATACAGAACTCTATCCTCCACCGAAGCATTTTTCTTGAGTACACATGAACATTTTTCAGGATAGGTCAAATGTTCAGTCAGCAAACAAGTTTCAATAAATTGAAAAAATATGGAATTCATGTAATACACATCCTCCGACTACAAGCCAAGTAATGTATGTTTTCCAAATACAGTGGAATGAAGCTGGAAATCTATACTAGAGGAAAAATGAAAACTCACAAATATGTAGAAATTAAAAAGCATACTCCTTTACCTGTCATGCAGGAGATTCAGGTTCAATTCCCAGCCAATGCACTTCCAAAAAACAAACAGACAAGCAAAACAAACAGAAAAACAAAACAAAATGAATTCAACAAATGGTACTGCAATAATGGGATACTCACATGGAAAAATAATAATAAAATGTGGCACCATCATACAGCATACAAAAAAAATAGCTACTCTTTACTAATTGGGTGGTGGTAAAATCAGAAGCAAAATTAGGGAACTTCTTAAGGCAAATGAAAATGAAAATACATGTACACCAAAACTTATGGGATTCAGTGAAGACAGTGCTAAGAGGGAACTTTATAGCTCAAATTTCTACAGGATAAAAGGACAAAGACTTCAAACCAGAGACCTAACCACAAAATTTGAAGAAATATGAAAAGAAGAGCAAACTAAACCCATGCAAGCAGAAGGAAAAAAGTAACAAAGATTAGAATAGAGATAAATGGAAAACATAACAAAACAATAGAATCAACAAAGCCAAAACTTGGCTCTTTGAAAGTGTCATGAAGTTGGCAAGCCTTTAGCCAAACTGACAAATGATGAAAAAAAGCAAAAATAACAAAAATCATAAATGAAAAGGGGACATTATCCTGAGCCTGTATAAATTAGAAGAAATTTAAGGGGATGCTATGAAAAAAAAATCAATAAATTAGATAACCTAGATGAAATGGACAAATATTTAGAAACATACAAGCTAGCTACTCTGACTTAGGAAGAAATAGAAGAAATAAATAAACATGTTATTATAAATGGATTGAATTAGTAATCTAAATCTTACTGAAAAAGAGAGACCCAGAACCATTTTCAAATGGGAAAACTATTAAACATTCCAAGAGAACTTAACTCCAATTCTGCTCAATCTTCCAAAAAATGAAGAGGGAGAACATTCTCTCATCATTAAACAATGGTAATTTCAATATCACACCAAAGCTCAATAAAATTATCACAGAAATAAAAACTATAGACCAATATCTCTTATGAAAATAGCTTTAAAAATCCTTAACAAAACATAAGCAAATATCAACTTGATAAAAGGCATATGTAAGAATCCCTACTTAACATCTTAGTCAATGGTGAGATGCTGAAAGCTTTCCCTCTAAGATCAGGAATAAGGAAGGATTGTCATTGTCATCATTGTTACACAACACTGTACTGCAAGTTCTTGCCAGGGTACATAGGCAAGAAAAAATAGGACACTGAAGTTTGAAATTAAGTAAAATTTTCCCTATTCACAAAAGATATGATCCTACAGGTAGAAAATTCTGAAAAACCCACAGCAATTTTTTTAGAACAAAATGAATTTATTCAACAAAGTAGCAGGATACAAGATCCTTGTGCAAAACTCAGTACTGTTTTTATGCACAATCAATGATTGGAAGAAATATAAAAAAAGAGAATTCCACTCATATTAGGAACTATGAGTCAAGTTTTGAGGAATAAATTCTACCTTGGATGTAAAAGTCTTTTACATAGATAACTAGAGAACATTGCTAAGACAAATTAAATAAGACCTAAGCAAATGGAAGGAAATTCTGTGCTAATTGATTGGTAGACTAAATATTGTAAAGATGTCAGCATTACCAAAATAAGTTTATAGCATCAACAAACAAAATTTCCACAATTTTTTTTGCACAAATGGAAAATCCGATCATTAAACTCTCTGTTGTGATGTGATTTTATTTAGAATCACACAACAATTTGTTGTAAGTATGATATAATGGCTCACAATATCATTGCATGATTTTACATTCATCATCACTAACACTTTTAAAACATTTTCATTATTCCAAAATAAAAAAGACAGCTTCTCAAAAAATCTATATGCTTTCCATTATTGATCTCTAGTATTGATGTATATTTGCTACTGATGATGAAAGAGTGTTAAGATATTTCTGGGAGTCATACTCCAGAGCTTGCAATAGGAAATTTTTTCCCTTATACCACTTTATTATTAACTCCCTGCAATAATGTCATGCCTTTTTTCTTGTATGAAAAAGTGTCTTTCCATTTTTTTCCTTTTCCTTTTCCAAAGGTCTCCTTTAGGTTTTTTTTATACAGGCAGATACCAGAAAGTGAACCTGTGTCTCTGGCATGGCTGGAAAGAACTCTACTACTGGGCCACCATTGTCCACCCTTCTTCATTTTTAAGCTTTTTAATGTTTAATATATTTTTTATTGTGAGAACTTTGTGCACTTACTGTCCATCTAAGTACACAACTAAAACCTCACAGTATCATAACATAATTGTGCATTCATCAATGTGATCATTTAGAACACTTCTATTACTCCAGAAAAAGAAAATAAAAGGAAAAAAGCCCCATACATCCCATATGCCTTACCCATCCCACTCATTGATCATTAGTATTTCAAGTTAATACTTTTCTTTACCCCATACCTTATTGTTTATTTATTCTTGTCCTTATTTGTTACTCATCTGTCATTTCCCTGGATAGAGGGAGCATCAGCCACAAGGTTTTTAAAATTGTATGGTCACATTTTTAAAACATTTTCATTGACATTTTTATTGGCCTTGTACATTATAATGAATTTGACACTGGAGAGTAATCCTCTGAATGTCATATTTATAAAAGGTGTGAGTCACATTTTGAACTTAGATGACATGGAATAATGTAAAATAAAATCATTTTGTATTTGGAAGAGATTTCAGCCCTTGAGTGAAACTTTAAAAATGCTAGAAAACTCACACACTGAAAAAATCACTATAATCAATTTTGTAGAGCATTTAGTCATCCTGAATATTGTGTTAATCTAAGCCAAATTGTATCAGAACACATCAATGTAAATGTCACATTTGTATACAAGCCTTTAGTAGATGGTCATGCAATATGAATGAAATTATAACATACATGTTATTGATGTGGAACTGTTTACATTGATTGTCCCACTTGATATAGAGGAAAGTCTTTACCAGAAGATGAAGCTTCTTGAAATAGTACCAGATAATATAAGCTGGAGATGTTACTTATAAAACATCACTCAAAGTCATTCATTAAACAACACATTCCATAGGGCAAATATGGATTCACACTGTATAAAAATTATTAGTGTCATGAATGAAAGCATGTCCTCAGAGATCACTCATTCCTTAGTGTTAATATGTTTATGGAGAGGAAGCAACAATCCTAAAATTACTTTAGATAGATGTTCAGTTGGATTTCACCTCAGAACATTCATAGTACTAAATAAAATTTTTCATTTGGGCCCTTTCATTGTTAATTCAGTAAAGAGACAAGAATTGTGGACAAAACAAGTGTTAAAATTATGTGGGGGCAGGCCACTGTGGCTCAGCAGGCAAAGTTCTTGCCTGCCATGCTAGAGACCTGGGTTTGATTCCCAGTGCCTTCCCATGGAAAAAAAATATGTGGGATAACAGTGTAGAATTGTGAACTGTCATTGGTACTAAATTGAACAATGAATTTTGGCAAAAGTAAAATGAAGTGAAATTAATTCCATAGGTCAGCATTTTTATATTTGTAAGGAATAAATATTGTTGCTGAAAATCTGTTATGCTGGGCTAATTCTTGTTTTGGTTTCATGCAGTTCTAAACAAAAATATTTGAATCAATCATAAACTACTTGGAATGTTAACTCAAAATTATTATTTATATATTTTCATTCCCATGATGAAAAAAACTTTCATAAATAAAAACCATTTAAAAGTAGAATCTTATGGTACATAAATACTTCTCACTTAAATTAATATTTCAGGTAGTAGGACATGACAGCAGTTTTGGGATGACTGGAATTTAGTAGTCTTCTAGAGAAGCTGGTAAATCACCACAAACATCTGGAACAACTGTTTGCATGACATCCATGTGAAGATACATCACACACAAATCTGGAATGTGTGGAAGGAGTGAGAGCATGACATATAATTTTAAGAAAAACCCAAGAACTTGAGGTTTGCACATTGTCCCTACTGGCAGAGCAGGTTGTAGGAGGCACTTCCCTTGGGAAGAATACACCATTCGTGGGAAGAAGGGAAGACAACTCTGTGAAACTCTAACTGCTGTTTTAATTAACAATTGGATGGCTGAATGAGCTCTCTCATGGCAGAGAAGTTTGGATGACAAAAAACAAATAAGACTTTTGAACAAAGTTAGTAATTAAATGTACAAGTATAAGACTGTTTCTGTATGAAGGAGCACAAATGAATGTTAACATTGCAAGGTGTTAAAAATGAGTTGGTATATGGGGAAAATGAAATCAATGCAAGGTGTTGTGTACAGTTAATAGCAACATTGGGGGGTCTCATGCTGCTTGACTTTAAAGCATATTATAAAGCCACAGTGGTCAAAACAGCATAGTACTGGCATAAAGATAGATATATCGACCAATGGAATCAAATAGAGTGCTCAGATATAGACCCTCTCATCTATGGACATTTGATCTTTGATAAGGTAGTCAAGCCAACTCATTTGGGACAGAACAGTCTCTTCAATAAATGGTGTCTAGAGAACTGGATATCTATATGCAAAAGAATGAAAGAGGACCCATATCTCACACCCATACAAAAGTTAACTCAAAATAGATCAAAGATCTAAACATTAGGTCTAAGACCATAAAACAGTTAGAGGAAAATATAGGGAGATATCTTGTGAATTTTATAATTGGAGGTGTTTTTATGGACCTTACACCTAAAGCAAGAGCACTGAAGAAGGAAATAAATAAATGGGAGCTCCTCAAAATTAAACACTTTTGTGCATCAAAGAACTTCATCAAGAAAGTAAAAATACAGCCTACACAATCAGAGACAATATTTGGAAATGACATATCAGATAAAGTTCTAGTATCCAGAATTTATAAAGATATTGTTCAACTCAACAAGAAAAAGACAGCCAATCCAATTACAAAATGGGAAAAAGACTTGAACAGACACTTCTCAGAAGAGGACATACAAATGGCCAAAAGGCACATGAAGAGATGCTCAATGTCCCTGGCCATTAGAGAAATGCAAATCAAAACCACAATGAGATATCTCACACCCATCAGAATGGCCATTATCAACAAAACAGAAAATGACAAGTGCTGGAGAGGATGTGGAGAAAGAGGCACACTTATTCACTGTTGGTGGGAATGTCAAATGTTGCAACCACCGTGGAAGGCAGTTTGGTGGTTCCTCAAAAAGCTGAATACAGAATTGCCATATGACCCAGCAATACCATTGCTAGGTATCTACTGAGGACTTAAGGGCAAAGGCACAAACAGACATTTGCAAACCAATGTTTACAGCAGCATTATTTACAATTGCAAGGAGATGGAAACAGCCAAAATGTCCATCAACAGACGAGTGGCTAAACAAACTGTGGTATATACACACGGTGGAATATTATGCAGCTCTAAGACAGAATAAACTTATGAAGTATGTAACAACATGGATGGACCTAGAGAACATTATGCTGAGTGAGACTAGCCAAAAACTAAAGGACAAATACTGTATGGTCTCACTGATATGAACCGACATTAGTGAATAAACTTGGAATATGTCATTGATAACAGAGACCATCAGGAGATAGAAATAGGGTAAAATAGTGGGTAATTGGAGCTGAAGGGATACAGACTGTGCAACAGAACTGGATACAAATCTTAGAAATGGACAGTACAATACTACCTAACTGTAATGTAATTATGTTAAAACACTGAATGAAGCTGCATGTGAGAATGATAGAGGGAGGAGGGCTGGGGACATAAATGAAGTGAGAAAGAAAGATATATGTTAACCATCGAGATGGTATAATCTAGGAATGCCTAGAGTGTATAATAATAGTGAAATGTACAATGTACCAATTTTAAAAATGTTTTGGCATGAGGAAGAAGAAAGGAGTGTCATTATTGCAGGGTGCTGAAATTAGATGATAATTAATACTTTAAAATGTCACCTTATGTGTGAGACTAAAGCAAAAAGTGTTTATTTGTTACAAAATTTATATTTTGACTAGACCATTTCCTAATATAACTCATGTAGATAGTTTGATTGAATGTCATAAGTACTTGGAATCTCAGGTAGCACATGAGATTTTGTTGCTTTGCCCAGAGTGATCCCCCGATGAATCCCAGAATGATTTGATCAGTGACTGGAAAAGTATTTGCAAGTCCCCTTTGGGAAATGGTGAAAGCGGGGAGAAATTCAACTTCCCCAAGTTGAATTCTTGATATTCTCACAAGCAATGTGGACAATCAAAGCTATAGGCTGAGGCCCCAGTCTTGGGGTTTGTTCACATGAAACTTAACCCCACAAAGGATAGGTCAAGTCTACTTAATATTTAGGCCTAAGAGTCACCCCCAAGAGAGCCTCTCTTGTTGCTCAGATGTGGCCCCTCTTTCCAGCCAACATGACGAGCAGTGTCACCACCCTCCCCCTCCCCATCTCTGCATGGGACATGACTCCCAGAGGTGTGGGACCTTCCTGACAACATAGGACAGAAATCCTGGAATGAGCTGAGACTCAGCATCAAGGGACTGAGAAAAACCCTAGAATGAGCTGAGAATTAACATCAAGGGACTAAGAGAACCTTCTCAACCAAAAGGGGGAAGAGTAAAATGAGACAAAATGTCAATGGCTGAGAGATTCCAAACAGAGTCGAGAGGTTATCCTAGAGGTTATTCTTATGCATTAAATAGATATCACTTTGTTGTTCAAGATGTAGTGGAGAGGCTGGAGGGAATTGCCTGAAAATGTAGAGCTGTGTTCCAGTAGCCATGTTTCTTGATGATGATTGAACAATGACATAGCTTTCACAATGAAACTCTGTGAATGTGAAAACCTTGTGTCTGATGCTCCTTTTAGCTACTATATCAACAGAAGAGTAGAACATATGGAATAAAAATAAATAGTAGGGGGAACAAATGTTAAAATATATTCAGTTTGAAATAGTGGTAGATGAAAGCAAGGTATAAGGGGTATGGTATGTATAGTTTTTTTCTCTATTATCATTTTATTTCTTTTTCTGTTGTCCTTTTATTTCTTTTTTCAAATCAATGCAAATGTACTAAGAAATGATGAATATGCAACTATGTGATGATATTAAGAATTACTGATTTTATATATAGAATGGAATGATATCTAAATGTTTTGTTTGTTAATTTTTTTAATTAATAAATAAAGTTAAAAAAAGTAACATTGGGGTATGGTTTCATTGACTGTAACAAATATGCTAAAGCTAAATGTCAGTAAGTTGAGATATGGGGGAAGGATGTAGAATTAATTTATAAAAGAAATGGAAATGTTCTTAAAAATTGGGGTGCGAAGGAGATGGCTGTGTGATTATTCCTGGAACCATTGATTTTTAAAATAAGTTGGGTTGCATGATGGGTGACTAAAACTGTTTAAAAATGAATAGAGATGGGGGTGCATGGGTAGTTCATTGGTCAAATTTTCACTGGCCATGCAGGAGACCTAGGTTCACTTCCTAGGCCATGCTCATCCCAAAATAAACAAGCAAATAAACATAAACAAAAGTTTAACAAATACTGCTGCAATGACAGGATATTCACATGTAAAGAAAATGAAATATGACCCCCACCATACAGCAGTCAAACAAATGAACAGAGATCCCAGTGCCAAAGAAAATGTGGACAGAGAAAGGTCTCTTCACTGTTGGTAGAGAAGTACAGTGGTGCATATCCTCGGTGGGCAATGTGATGGCTCCAAATGAAGTTAGTTAGAATCTTTTTCCCCATTCCCCAAAGGGGATTTTTCAAATACATTTTTATTGTTGAAATCACTCTGGGATTTATTAGAGCATCACACTAATCTGGACAAACCAACAAAATCTCATGCCCTATTCAAGGTTCCATGTACATATGGTGTTCAATTAAACTGATCATGCAAGTGAAATCAGGAAATGCACTAGTCAAAATTAAATTTTGCACCAAATTAACATTTCTCCCTTTAGTCTCACACAGAAGTTGAAGTTATGAAATATGAATGGCCATCTATTTTCAACACCCTGTAATATTGACATTCCTTTGCCCTTCCTCATGCAAAAACATTTTTAATTTTTACATTTAATCACTATCATTGTACACCCTAATCTTAAATTCTTCCTCTATTATTGTCACATTCAGTGTATTTACATTATTGTGCTACAATCTAGCAGTATTGTGCTATCCATTTCTGAATTTTTATAATTAGTCCTGTTGCACTGTCTGATACAGCAATTTAAAAATATATATTTTTATTGAGAAATCTTCACATAGATCCAGTCCATAAACAGTATACAATAATGGCTCAAAATACCATCCATTTATTGTGTATTTATCACCTTGATCATTTTCAGAATACTTGCATCACCCCAGAAAATGAAATAAAAAGGAAAAAGCCTCAGGCAATGCATACCCCATAAGTCTCCCTCTCGTTGACAACTAGTATTGTAATTTACCCAATTTCTACCCTTCAACCCCCAATATTTATTTATTTATTATCTTTGGTTTTCTCATCTCTCCATACCATGAATAAAAGGAGCAACAGAAACAAGTTTTTCCAATCACACATTCACACTGTAAAAGCTGTATAGTGACACAATCATCCTTGTGAATCAAGGCAACTGGAACAGAGTTCAGCAACTTAAAATTACTTCTGTCTACAACAAAGCAAGGGATAACTCCATAATGCATAAGAGTAACTTCCAGGATAACCTCTGGACTCTATTTGGAATCTCTTCACCACTGAAACTTTATATTTTTGTCTCACTTCTCGCTTTCCCTTTTTGGTGAAGAAGGTCTCCTCAATCCAATGATACCAGGTCCTGGCTCATCCCAGATATCCTATTCTATGTTGCTTGGCAGATTTATGCATCTGGGAGTCATGTACCATGTAGAGGTGTGGGAAGTGAGTCCAACTGTTAAGTAGGCTGAGAGAAAGGCCACATCTGAGCAGCAAAAGAGGTTCTTTGGGGGTGAATCAGACATAATTATAAGCAGACTTAGTCTCTCCATTGCTTGAATAAATTTCCTAGGGGTGATCACCAAGATTGAGTGCTTAGTTTATTGAATTGATTGTCCCCACTGGATGCAAGAATATCAAGAATTCACTAGGTGGGAAAGTTTAATATTTCCTCTTCTTCCAAAATCTCCCAAAGGGATTTTGCTAATACATTTTATTCTCTGCCCAAATTACTCTGGGAAATATGAGGACATGACATTAACATGGACAGATTAAGAAAGATCTCACTTCATATTCAAGGTTACATATATTTATGGCATTGAAATAAACCAACATACAAATTAAATTAGATGGTGCACAAAGTATAAATTTTGCACCAAATAAACACCTCTTTCTTTGGTCTCACACATAATTTGAAAGTTTAAAATAAGGACCATATCATCTTTTACCCTGTATTATGATTTACCTTAGTCCTATCCAGGTCATTTTCATTCATATCCCTAGTTGAAGTCTGATTACTTTTTAAAGTTTTTAAGTAGCTGTTGCATAGGGTACTGTTGACTTTCTTAGATTTAGTACTCTATGTCTCAGGTGTCATGTAAATTACCAAAGAATCTGTGGACAACCAGATTGCATACAGATATCTCAGTAACTCAGAATTTAGAAATAGCACTTACAACTACTAAATAGATGTGACTGCTGTTACAGCTTACAGTCTTTACTATAGGCCCAAACCTTTACTAAAGCCCTTTACAGTAGACCCTAACCTGATCAACCATGCTCTTGACTTCAATTCTATGAGTTTCTGTATTATAATAGTCTGTATGATTGAGCCATGCTAATATTTGTCTTTTTGTTTCTATCATTTAATTCAACAAACTGTCCCCAACCTTTATTCACCTGGTTGCATGCCTCACAATTTCATTCCTACTTGCAGCCAAACCAGTATCCACTGTATGTATACCCCACAGTTCTGCCTTCCATTCCTCAGTTATTGTACCATCAGCCCACCTCCTTCCATTGTGAATCATAAACACTACCATGATAAACACCAGCATGTAAGTGTCCATTCACTTCCCCACTCTCAGTTCCTCCAGTTATATACCTAGTAACAGTGTTGCAGGCTTATATGGAAACCCCAATTCAAGCCTCCTGTGGAATCACCACACTGTCCTCCAGAGGGGCTGTATCTCTCAGCTTCCTTAACAAGTGAATAGGTAAATCACTTTCTTCACATTTTCTCTAGCATGTATTTCTCTCTCTTCATATTTACAGCTTTATTTGCACATCCTGCAATACAACCTAAGTAAATAGTCATTCCTTCACCTCCATAATCTATATGAAGACATTTCTTTTTCTTTTGCAAACAATCCATACCACTCTCCCATGTTCCCCATTTGTTGATGCTTAGTTTTGACATAATATCTTTGTTACATTCAGCAAAATTATATTGCAGTGTTACTGTTGACTACATGCATTTTTCCCATATTCCATCTCAATTTCAGCACCATGCAATGTTGAAATTCATTCATTTCTCCTCCACACAAAAAAAGGTTTATATTTTTACCTTTA